>NC_071087.1:9100691-9400691 GCF_027358695.1 Spea bombifrons | reverse complement strand
TCTGGCACACAATACACTCAATTTCTAATATCCAGTCGTTTCTAAAACGTGATGACAAAAAGGACTGCATGCAAAACCCACAAAAAAAGAACACAGAATGGATCCAGTCATTATGTAAATGTTTTGCTTGTCACTCTAGACACCTGGTGGCTAAATGTGCCGAAACTAGTCAGAAAACAAACATTGGTGGGAGATAACTTTTTTGAGAAGGCGAGAAAGCAATTGTCTTCCTGACCCCTAACAACTACTCTATCATCTTGAATGTTAACTGACATTAAGTGCATATTCAAATTATGTCAGACTTCATTACATGCAATATTTTACATTGCACGTTTTTTTTGTGAAACTGCGTATTTAATTCATGTTAATTCCTCTTCGGGAGTAAAAAAATGCCGAGAACATGTGCTCACAAATGGCATATTTTGTATTGAGGTTTACTTGTAATCCAATACATCCAGAAAAAGGGCTGTATATTTATAAAGCTTTTATATAATTCTGAAAACTGCCAATTTCCAAAAAATCATTTTTTTGTTAATTTTAGGATTTTTTCCTTCTGGTTTTACCAATAAATATTCCTAATGCTCCGCATCTATCTCGCACATCGGGCGATGTCTCGGAGCGAACCCAGCATTTTTTTCTTACTACATAATGCTGCCACCTAGTGGAAAGACAGAGTTATTGCTATCGGTGAGAAAACTTGATTTCTACACCCATAACTACGTTTAACCCAGATAATTGAATAAACCCATATGTTTTATCAGAATGCTAAACCAGAACCATTATTAGATTTTTCTCTCCACTCCATTTCTGCGATATAGTTTAGAATTAATGGAAGGAATATTTGCAAATCACTGCACCTTATTAAGGCCCTAATTATTTATGTATATAGTAGTGTGTAAGCTTGATAGACAGCCTGGGACAGACTGTAGATGATTAGGTTGCGCTGGTGGAACAGCAGAATAGAGGGAAAAAAATCAGGGCTGTCTCTCGCAAAGCAGGGCAGTTGGGAGGCGTGTGTACATGTGGCCATCTGCCTTGTCCCCTTCAGCAAGACATTTTGGACAATGCTCTGCTTCTAACTTTGTGTCAACAGTTTGGGGAAGGCCCTTTTCTGTTCCAGCATGCGCACAAAGCAAGCTCCATCGAACACCTTTGGGATGAACTGGAATGAAGATTGTGAGCCGGGCACCTCGTCCAACATCACCGCCTGACCTCACAAACGCTCTACTGGATGAATGGGCAACAAATCCCACAGAAACTCTCCAAAATCCTTCATATTAGCGTCTATGTATTTAGAATACAATAGAAGTTTAGATTTTAGTTCTGTATGCTTTAGGGGAACTGCAAATACACAAGAAGCCAGCAGGGGCGGACACACTAGTGGTTGCCTTATCACTGTTTCCATTATTAAGAGCAGGGCAAACAGAGCCTCTGACTGTGTAGGCAGCCTGTAGCACAGCACCCCCTTCTGGTTACATAAGGAGAAACCCCAGGTAAGAACCATTGGCCCATCTAATTCACCCATAATCCTTTCTTAATGAAATGTATAGAGATTAGACTTTGAGTGTAACACACGTGGTTTCTAATCATGCTTAGATAAGAGGGGCATCAGGGAAGAGAAAAAGGGCCAATGGTCACCGTGAGAGTTATGTGCTTGTACATTAATTCACAGTTTAGGGGAATCACAATGATTATACCCAGATTTACCTATTTTGCCACGGTCCAGCCTCACATATGGCTAAATTGCCTTGGCGATTGTCACAGAAACAACAGGAAACTCCAAATTAAAGATGTCTATAAAGGGATTCGGATGTAGTTTTTTTTTGTCCCTTTTCTTGCCATTTAAGTTAATCTGCCATTATTTTTTCTCAGTCAGACTGAATAAGGAAAGAGGCCAAATTAGAGCTGGGGGGCTTCTCTGTGGAGCGGAAAGGTTACTTTGGATTATACGGGGAAGCGTATAAAGATCAATATATTCCTACCGATAAAGCTAGGTAATTATTATCTCTGCTAACAGATATAATGAATCCCCCGGAGTCTGAGAAGACAGTTATCAGGACTTCATGTAATATGAATGGCAAAAATATAGCATATATATTTTTTTTTTACCATACATCATTCCATTACCCCATGGCCTTTGGAGCTTAAAACAGGAATGGTATATTGCTCTTTACACCTTGAATGTGCCGTTATATGGTATTAAGAATACAATATGGAAGACGCAGACAACAAGCTGTGTTCTTTCCTCATCCCCATTCTTTTCCGGGTAGAATAGGGAGGGGGGTTATTTTTTTTAAATGCCATTGGGGCATCTTTGAGCTCATCCCCTCTCTACTGCACCAGCTGTGTAAGGAAGCTGTATGGCATCCCCTATAGACATGAATGGACTCCATAGGTGTCTGTAGACTTGAAAGGAGTCTATAGGTTTATGGAACATACAGTACAGGCTCCTTACATGTTCCATGCAACCATCCAGTGAAGATGGATCACGGTGCTGTTTTATTTTTTTTGTGTCGTTTTTTTTTCTCGATTTTTTATTTTTTTTTGGGATGCTTCCACTCCTTAGGCCAAAAATTGAAGAGTGAGAGGGTTGTGGATCATTATTGGGCCCGGGAATTGTTGGAAATAATTTTTGCTTCCCACACTTTGCACCCTTTGAGTGACAGGGAAACCAGAAATTCATTTGTTTCTAGTTTGTTTCTGAACGTCAAAGCAAGTGGCTTTATTCCTCTGTGATTTTTCAAAGTTTGATAAATGTCCAGAGGCATAACTTTTATTGTTCTTATGATCTTTAAAGACCACTGTGCGCATTTAATGTCTTTTCTGCTACAGGGTTCCAAGAATAATAAAACAAAGACAAACCTGTCTTTGTTTTTGGGTTATTTTAGCGTTGTAATATAGCAACTGAAAAACCATACACGCAATATAATCATTTTTATTACATGGCAAAGATTAATATCACTCCAGGATAAAAATATTTTTTTATGTTTTGACATGATATTTGGAGAGTCTTGAATTTTTTTTCTATGATGCTTGTGAAATTTAACTATATTCTCACAAATATTTAGAACACTTTTTATGAAGTGGCTTGAGCAGGACCCTCCATATCTTCTTCTTTAATTTCCAACTGCTTGTTATTTGGTGCTTACTAGACACGTTAAAATGGGCCAAAAATGGACCAATTTTTTTGAAGGTGGATGCGGTTCCTAATTGGAACAAGAAAGAAACACAACAAAATAGTCTCCCATGTCTCCCAAACAGAGATACATTAGTGCATGGTTTCAAGCTGAGAAATGTGCACAACTTAACCAAAAATGAGCAACTTGCTAGAACAAGAAATGTTTTTCTTTCCTTGGTTTGGGGAATTTAAAAAATAAATATTTTTGGTGTCATATTTCGGGCAGTTTTTCAAATTTTTTTTTGTTGTCTCTCCATCCCTGGGTTTGGGGCATTTTTTTTTTCTTTTGTTGTCGCAAAGACAACTAAGATGCACATAATTAAGAAAACAACTAAGCAATTATATCAGTTAGGGGTTAGTGGATAGTGCAAGAACAAGTGTAGGGGTACTATTAGTGGATAGTGAATGTGTTAAGTATGGTTATATGTTAGAGTACGGTAAGTGCATAAACAAATACATGTAGGAGAATGTACCTGAATTCCTACTCATTTGCCTTGGTGCTCTCGAAGCTCTATTCCCCCAGACTGCCAGCTGCACGGTATACACCAACATTTTGTGTACAAAAGGCAAAAATCCACAGGGTTCTTGTATAAAATATAACCTTTAATCCATAATTAAAAATCCATGAAATGCCGTGATCTTACAAATCACCTACCTGGAGTAAGTGTATAGTGTTAGTGATAGGGAAGATGATCAGAATAGGGCACTGGCTATTAATCAGTACCAGATCACTTTCAACTGACAAGTTTAGGCAAATAACATTGATAAGTGAGGCCAATCAATGATCAGTCATCTAAGGTGTCACTAATCAGTGATCAGATAGCATTCGGTAATTTAATAAAATATAAAAAGTAAATAAAAAAAGGTTTATATTTATTAACCCCATAGTTCCCCCCTAGGACTACTCCCCTTAAAAGCTGTACCCATTAGGGAGTACCATTACACTGGAGATCAGGCTGTCTATTGAGCGAACATGTGTAACCGTTATACAAGGAATTCCCTTCCGTTAGGTGTCAGTGCTGAAATCCACTGGAAGTTCACTTGAGAAGAGCATGATAATAATAATAAAATAAAAAAGTGCTCCAATAGAGAATTGCCTATCCAGTACTGAACACACTGACACTTGGGGATGGATTATATAAAAAAAGAGCCATACAGAGGATTAATTGAGAACTGCATGGTTTTACTACCCCCCCCATCATTTTTTACTACCCCCCCAAGTGGCCAGATAGAGGATTGCACATAAACAGTTTATACTCGTAAAGGAAGGTAGGGTCAGCCTTCATCATTTCCTGCTATTAAAATGGCATTTTTCATCATAATACAGTCATTCTTTAACGCTCAAAAGGCATTGTTCCCTATAAATAGCAAATGCTGCACTTTCTAAGTGTTAGACACTGCAGAATGTATTTGCCAGTCACCCTCATGAATCATCTTAATACAAAATGTTAATTCATTCATGTATTGTTTAATAAAAAAAAATCTAAAATGTTTGCAGAGCTGTAACAGTAAATGGACAATCCTGGCCTAGATTATGTAGTGGGGATATTCCCCTGGGAGAAATCTGTCCAAACTGTATGTAATTATATAGATATGACTAATTTATCTGCGGAGAATAAAAAGTTGTGGTAATCAATCAACTCTACAGAGAAGTATGGCGGTCTGTACAGATACTCTCCCCGGGGGAACTTTTCCCTCTGGTTCTGCAATAGTCAGCTTTGTTCTACAAAAGCAGCAGAATATGCAATCGCTTAAAGTGACATCATATGAAAGGATCACTGCGTTTATAACATATGTAGGGAGTTTTCCACATCTATCTCTATGGAAGCACTAGGCTTTAACCCCTTAAGGACAATGGGCGGTCCCTAAACCTATTGAAAACAATGCATTTTGAGGGGTTAAGGGGTCATTAAGGGGTTAAGATGGCATAGCAAATCTTTGCAATCAAGGAAGACCTTTGGGATTCAACAGTAACAGAGCTGTGATCATTCATAGCAAACGTGCCCTAATAGAAATTGTTTGATCTGTTACCCCGTGTTCCTTGATCATCCTTTGATGTTAAACCTTCAGTTCCGGAGTGCTTTGTGAGTATGATGTCATTATGCAAGCAATGCGGCAAACTGTTGGGAAGGTGCGTGGTGCCGTGACCGTGACCCTGGGCACTGTTACTGATATGCTGTGTAGAGGTTATTTTGTTCCCCACGTTTTTGACTTTGACAACCTTAATCAGAAAAGCTAAATTAATGCACATTTGGGGCAATCTTCTTCAGTATTCAAATTTCCATGTTTCCGTTTCTGGCTACAGTACTTTATAAATAGGCAAGTTATTGTTTAACAACTACATTGCAAAAAATACCAAAAAATAACCCAATACAGCATGTATATATATATATATATATATATATATATATATATATATATATAGAAGACCCTAATAGTTTTAATTATGTTATGTTAATTTAACCCCTTAATGACAAAGCCCGTACATGTACAGGCTCAGAATGCATTGTTTTCAATGGATTTAGGGACCGCCCATTGTCCTTAGGGGGTTAATGTACGTAACATCGCATTTAAGAAAAGCCGCAGATTAAAAAATAAGTTTTGATGGGCTGTTTGCTGAATGTAGGTCCGTCTTTCCGAAATCCCACCTTTTACAGTTCTATACACTAAATAAACCTTGATAATGGTGCTTAGATTGTACTAGAATCTCACCTTTTTTGTAACAAGTCAAATCCGATATGAAAGCCCGTGTCATTTTTCATCACAGTGTGTCACTTCAAAACTGTGATAAATTAGCTTTACGTGGTACAATCATGACATCATAATTCGTTTGCCGATGTAATATTACTTGTATTACTGAGCAAAGATTTCTGCTCAACGTTAAAATGGACAGTGAATGCCCCGACTCAACAATGAGGCGGCAAAAAAATTAATTTGTCACGCTAAACCGTTGACAATTCATCATGATAATTAAAGGAAATTTCGTAAAACAGTAAAAATATAAATAATGTGATGTAAAAAGTGTGTATAATTTCCAAAAGCTACTTGGAATGACTAGATGATTAATGTAGTGTGTTACATATCATTATATTAAGTGACGGGTTTATTAACTCGCAGTGCAATTTGCCTTATTAAGCACTTTTGACTTCACTTTGTTATAAATAGCATTTCAAGACTGTTTATCAATGATACAAGGTCACTGACACAATTCTTCCGTTCCCTCTTATTATTATTTAAGTGCACTGGACCTTAAAGGGTTTGATATTTTTCGTGAGACTCAAGGGTTTCATCAAAGAAAAAGAAAATGATGTTTTTTTTTAAATATAGATCTCTATTGGAAGTTTTACGCATTGGGTTAGAAAGAGTTTAAGTGTTCCGGGTAAGGGTGTATGGAATTATTTAATTAATGACAATACTAGGTTAAACTCAGGGGTAGGCACCATCTTTGGTCATGGTGGACATTTACTGGAGTCTGTGGTGGACAATTTTTTGATGTTCTACGCACCCTCTCAACCCTTGCCATGGACGTTGGTGTCCTTTGACTTTAGTAAAAGAGGTCCCTGCCCTGTAGAGCTTCCTTTTACAAGGGATCACACAATATGACACATATTATGGTCTCTGAAGAGGTCACATGAGGAGGCTAACCATGGGGAAACTCATGTGAATGACTATTAAATTGACCTGGGGAATATTATTATTACCTTAGAATAACTATTTACTATATAACATATATATGCACCATGAGCATGGCCACTGGACCAATAGGGAAGGGCGATCATGACTGATCAAACCACGTCCACTAGTACATCCGGAAGGGATAAATCAGGAGGATTTTGCTGTGGTCTGGTACCTCTGGCCAGCACAGAATCCAAGGAAAATAGACCATTCTGGCCATTGCTCGTCCTGTAGGGGCTTATTGGTCAAGTGTCAAAAAAGAGCTGCCAGTTGGGCTTCCGGGTGGGAATCGATGTATACAACTGTTATGTGAATTAAGCTGCGGCCAACTCCCTAACCCACATATGGTGTCCAGTGTCTTTACTGGGGGGTCCAGTTGGGTGTTGGGTTGGTATAGGGTAATGCTATGGGTGTAAGCAATCAAGGAACATCTTATCAGATATTTCATTGATTTGATTATTGGCCTGTGAGGGCCTTAATGAGTTGCTAATAATTTGCAAATCTCTTTATGCATATATTTCTGTTCCAGGTTTTGATTACACTTTCTGTTAATCAGGAGCGAGCGTCTATTCATCATATTAGCCGAGCTCTCATGCTTAATTTAATCTGCAATTCTAAATACTTATACACCTGATATTTACAACGCTTGTGACCTGATGATAGCTGGACTCTCAATATGTAGGGATGTTCTTTTACATGAAAGGAAGAAACAATAATTATAGCAAACAACCAGAGGCTTCATTTTATTTGCCTTTTTCTTCCCTTTTCTCTCTCTCTTTTTGTGTGTTTTGTCTCAATATTGCAAATAATAGCATTCTGAAAGTGCTTCTGTATGGGTCCATATAACATTGTTTTTGGTTGAAGCATAAAAATGGATTATATGCCTTGAGCCTGTTGTATGCCAAATGTATATCTGCCCGGTGTATTATGGGGCCAGTTGGTTGGTTTTGTCCCCACGAATCTTAGAGGAGGTGACTGTGCCTCTATAGTTTATATTTTTATAGTGGATATATATATTAATGTTTTGTCTGTGGCCATACATGTTTCAGCGTTGGGCAGCACAATACTAAACAGCCAAGGACGGGGTGAATTGGATGGGTTGGTTTGATGGTTATGGCTACCAGTTGGCTATGGCAACTGTCATCAGGTGACATCTGGAGTTCAAACATTTCTTGCCCTAAGTTACATGCGGCTAATAGTTAAACAGTACCCGGGGCTACCAACATTCTGATATTTATAGTAGTTCACAAATGAAAGCATTCTTTCAATGTTTTTGAACGTTTGGGTACATACCCACAGTATAGCAAACCTGTTTCTATTTGCTAACAGTGTTTCTACTTTGGACCTTTATATGGTTCTGCTTGGTAGGATTTTAACAGTAAATAGACCCACTGACCCTGTGAATTTCAGGATCAAATTGTAAGCGGATGCCATGGAGCCAGCAAATTATAACAGTAGCCAAGAGTGCTCGAGGCATAAAAATGTAGGAATAACAAATACTTCAATGTAAAGTGTGTTCATCCTACAACAAACCAGAGGGGAGCGGCAAGATCATGTCATTGTCTGATTCACAAAATAATTATAATGTTATCTCCAAGGAAGCTAAAGAAAAGAAAAAAGTACAATATTTATAGATAATAAAAATCTATACTATATCCTTAACTAAACTAGATATGAGCCAGGGCCAGACTGGCGACCACTAGATGGCCCTGGCACTGTAAGTCCTTTGGTCACCTAATGTCAGGATTCCACCCTGCTAGCCCGGACCATGTATGATTATTTTTGCCGTTATGTCCGGCTGCTACCACTAGTGGCCACCCTCTCCCTCTCTCTGCAGTGCTCAGGATCAGATTACCAGGTCAGCTGGGTCTGATCACCTGAGTGGAACCTGCCTTTATTAACCTGCCCTGCCCTGTAGTCAGGGCCTTTGCATTGAAGTGCATGGACCGCTCTGCTTTGTGAACTACCCGTGTCTTGTTCCTGAGCTACCTGCCTGTACCTGAGCTACCGCCAGCCCTGCCAGTGGGCTTCCTGCCGTCAGCTCACCCAGTGGGCCTCCGTACCAGTCAGCCCTGCCAGTGGGCTTCCTGCCGTCAGCTCACCCAGTGGGGCTCCGTACCAGTCAGCCCTGCCAGTGGGCTTCCTGCCGTCAGCTCACCCAGTGGGCCTCCGTACCAGTCAGCCCTGCCAGTGGGCTTCCTGCCGTCAGCCCTGCCAGTGGGCTTCCTGCCGTCAGCCCACCCAGTGGGCCACCGTACCCGTCAGCCCTGCCAGTGGGCTTCCTGCCGTCAGCCCACCCAGTGGGCCTCCGTACCCGTCAGCCCTGCCAGTGGGCTTCCTGCCGTCAGCCCACCCAGTGGGCCTCCGTACCCGTCAGCCCACCCAGTGGGCCTCCATAACCGTCAGCCCTGCCAGTGGGCATCCTGCATAGAGACTACTGCCTTTACTTGCTGGTGATATCCTACATCAATACAGTACCTTTCCTCGTATTCTGTTGTGCCGTGTGTTATTTCGCCTGTCCGTACCACATCACTTACCGTCATGCATCGTGGGGTGCAAACAGAACCCCTTGTATCCCCTACTGCTACTGGGCTCCTACCTGACCTGCTTACCAGGGTCCGGACAGAATGCAAAGGCCATACCAAGGAGTCCGCGGGGATAACTGCAGTTCTGGAAGTACTGGCGGAGTGTCTTCTCCAGATATGTATATCTGTACGGACTGTTTTAAAACCCGACCATGTTGATACCAAGACCAAGACAGAGACCAAAAGCAAGAAGGCTCCTAAGAAGAGCTACAAGCATGAGCCACTCACCAAGGAGGAAAAACAAAGAAGGCAAGTAGATAACCTATGCTATTATTGTGGAGAGACTGGTCATAGGATTTCATATTGTCCATTGAAACCAGCCAAACCGTCTGCTACCCACATCGAGAAACCCCATGCCCAGGAACCTGCATATGACGCCAGCAATGTCACAAAGCAGGAGCATTCCCTGTCGCGATCACAGACAGGTAATGCAGGGGTTAACCAGTCCTCAGCCCCTAAGAATCCTACGCCCTCCATCGTAATGTCAGATGATCTCCAGACCTTGTCTAACGCCCCCGAGTGGTCTGATATGGACAGTGTGTCATCTGAGGCGGAGGTAACAGACACATCAATGGATATGAACCCCCCGGCTGTTTGTGCGGTCAGGAACACCACTCCTACCACTCACAGGAGTAGGAACGGGAGACTCCAAACCGCAAGACACTCCCTTGGGGCTCCTGGTTATGTCCTAGCAACCAATGGGACAATCGTGCACAGAAAGGAGCTGGAATATTATGAGCAACATCTGCGTGATCAAACGGCTGGTAGGCGTTCCTCCATTCCTGCCTCCACCCAGTCCAGTCCCGGTATTGGTCAACACCACTCAGAGGGATACAGTGTACACTGGGTATTCCTATCCCCTGGCGAATGCTTGCCTTGTCCGACTTCTGTACTTACCGCGACGTTCGCGTCTGTGCCACCAGTGGCTAAGGTCCGGAACACCCAGGCCAGCACACCTGAGGCGCTGCCACCAGACCGTGTAGTGGCTTCCGATGGAACTGTCATACGCCGTGAAGATCAGCATGTGTTTGAGGAAGCGCTACGTGCCAGAACTAGGTTGTCCCGCCACAGACGGTGACACTACTGCCATACGCAGTCCTACGAGCACCCAGAGGTTGCTCCTTGTGGCGGGGTATGTCAGGATTCCACCCTGCTAGCCCGGACCATGTATGATTATTTTTGCCGTTATGTCCGGCTGCTACCACTAGTGGCCACCCTCTCCCTCTCTCTGCAGTGCTCAGGATCAGATTACCAGGTCAGCTGGGTCTGATCACCTGAGTGGAACCTGCCTTTATTAACCTGCCCTGCCCTGTAGTCAGGGCCTTTGCATTGAAGTGCATGGACCGCTCTGCTTTGGCCCTGTACCGTGAACTACCCGTGTCTTGTTCCTGAGCTACCTGCCTGTACCTGAGCTACCGCCAGCCCTGCCAGTGGGCGCCCTGCCAGTGGGCTTCCTGCCGTCAGCTCACCCAGTGGGCCTCCGTACCAGTCAGCCCTGCCAGTGGGCTTCCTGCCGTCAGCTCACCCAGTGGGCCTCCGTACCAGTCAGCCCTGCCAGCGGGCTTCCTGCCGTCAGCTCACCCAGTGGGCCTCCGTACCAGTCAGCCCTGCCAGTGGGCTTCCTGCCGTCAGCTCACCCAGTGGGCCTCCGTACCCGTCAGCCCTGCCAGTGGGCTTCCTGCCGTCAGCCCACCCAGTGGGCCTCCGTACCCGTCAGCCCTGCCAGTGGGCTTCCTGCCGTCAGCCCACCCAGTGGGCCTCCGTACCAGTCAGCCCTGCCAGCGGGCTTCCTGCCGTCAGCTCACCCAGTGGGCCTCCGTACCAGTCAGCCCTGCCAGCGGGCTTCCTGCCGTCAGCCCACCCAGTGGGCCTCCGTACCCGTCAGCCCTGCCAGCGGGCTTCCTGCCATCAGCCCACCCAGTGGGCCACCGTACCAGTCAGCCCTGCCAGTGGGCTTCCTGCCGTCAGCCCACCCAGTGGGCCTCCGTACCCGTCAGCCCTGCCAGTGGGCTTCCTGCCGTCAGCCCACCCAGTGGGCCTCCGTACCCGTCAGCCCACCCAGTGGGCCTCCATAACCGTCAGCCCTGCCAGTGGGCATCCTGCATAGAGACTACTGCCTTTACTTGCTGGTGATATCCTACATCAATACAGTACCTTTCCTCGTATTCTGTTGTGCCGTGTGTTATTTCGCCTGTCCGTACCACATCACTTACCGTCATGCATCGTGGGGTGCAAACAGAACCCCTTGTATCCCCTGCTACTGGGCTCCTACCCGACCTGCTTACCAGGGTCCTGACACCTAATGAGGTGCAGCCAACTGCTAAATACGCGCGTCCGCACGCTACGCTGGATGCCAAGTGTGGCCAAGTCTCGTGGCAGCACGAGTGACAGATCGGGTGATTATGAGGTGCCAATGACCATCCACCCACCAGGCATTTGGCCAGTGTGCCAGATGGCCAGTCCAGGCCTGATATGAGGAGGGTAAATATTTTCTTATCATACTCAAATCTTGCTTCCAATAAATCTGACTTGACAATACAAACATGTTGTTATGTTGAATTGGCAGATATCCCCGATATCCCATTTACTGGGGGCGGTCAAGAGGAGGCACCCCCTCCCTCGGAAATTCAAAGAGGCCCAAAGTAGGCCGTTTAGAGTAGGTTAACGAGACATAGAGGCAGGAAAAACACCGGGTAGTCAACAAAAAGTATTTTATTTAATTCTGTATACCTCTCTGCTGTCGGAGTGGTTTGGTCTGCTCTTTTCCTCTCCATCTAGCTGGTCTCTTCTCCTTCACTCTGGTAGCTGCTTCTTCATAGACACAGAGTCTTCGCCTGGGCAGAGACACACTTTGCAGGCTACAGACACAAGGTTGATTTATTTCAAACATGTATTGCAGCTAGGGTTAATTAATACTCCAGCTCCCATGACTCTCAGCCAGTTTGGTATGTAAAGTATCATGGGGAAGTGAGTATTCAAAGAGTTTAGGGGTGTATTTATAGTAAATGGCAGAATTCTGGTGGTCAGTTGCAATTACTTAGAACTGGTGATCATAAAGATGAATATGATGTTGTTGCAACTAAAACGCCGCTATGACTTCATTCCTCCAGCTACACGGATAGCATATTTAAAAACCTCTGCAACATATATTTTTAAAATTCTCTGCATGACTAATGTACGTAGCCATAGATCGAGGTGGAATTACCGATTCATCCCAATGTTTCACTTTCCCAGCGTAGTTAGAGGTATATCTTAGAGCAGAACCTTACAAAGAGTTTTTATGTGTGAATTAATAAAAAAAATACTATTACCTATTTCTCTACACAATGGCGGTTATGCACACACAGTCGTATTTTCAACTCCTTCGCTTCAATTAATGTTTAATTCAAGGGTCGAGGAGACTTCATCACTGGTTTAACTATGCATTATACGGCAATAACTCACAGAGGGAATGGTCCACCTAAAAAGGGACACTTAGAAGGTACTGTAGGTTTAAAGGTGATGTTAAATCATGCGATTCTCTAGTGTTATGTGCCATCATCTGGTTGCTCGTTTTAATAATAAATCTGCATTATTATTAGGGCTCTATGAAAAACGTCTGCTTAGTATATGTCAAAATTGTAATTACGGAGTAGGAAAAAAACTTGTATTTGAATTTTGTGGAATAGATTTGGCCGACAAATACACTTTTGTAATATTTGCAGGTATATTATTAATTCCCAGTGAGAAAAATATCACCTATTGCCAAATGTATTAGTTTGCTGAACTTTCCGCTGTTTGTGTCTAATTTTTACTCAATTTTCTAAAACACTTCATGTTGCTCTCGCTATTTCTTTTAAATTGAAATCATAGATGAAAATACACATAAAAAATCCCTGTATCAAACATGATTGTGCTATTTATCAAAGAGTTGGTGTGGGCTGCGACTTGTTCCAGTCGTGGGTAAAATCATTGGGGGGCAACTATTAAAAGCAGATATTTTTTCCTCCACTATGATGTTTATATTTTGCACTTAATGTACATATTTCGCATTATGATGTTTATATTTCGCACTATGATGTTCATATTTCGCATTATGATGTTTATATTTCGCACTATGATGTTCATATTTCGCATTATGATGTTCATATTTCGCATTATGATGTTTATATTTCGCACTATGATGTTCATATTTCGCATTATGATGTTCATATTTCGCATTATGATGTTCATATTTCGCACTATGTTTACATTTTACACTTAATGTACATATTTTGCACTATGATGTTTATATTTTCCACTATGATGTTCATATTTCGCATTATGATGTTCATATTTCGCACTATGATGTTCATATTTCGCACTATGCTGTTTATATTTCACACTATGATGTTTATATTTCACACTATGATGTTTATATTTTGCACTTAATGTACGTATTTTGCACTATGATGTTTATATTTCATATTATGATGTTTAGATTTCGCTTTATGATGTTCATATTTCACATTATGCTATATAATATGATATAAGCATATTTCAACCAATTCTTGTTTTCATTTTAGTTCATCCTAACCTTTCATCCTAAACTCTCTGGGTTTTGCCCGGACACAAAAAAAAAGAGACAAAAAGCTCCCAGGTATCATGAGGGGTCCATCTTGTCCTACTGAAACTAGGGTGACTAAATGAGTTTATCAGGGAGCATTTTCCCAATTAAGACTTCTATCAACTTATATTTGTCCCCTGAAAATATATTAAGTAAAAAGCATATTTTAAATGCTTTTTTAAATAAATTTGCCATAGTCAATAAAATTCTAAAAAAAAAAAAACAGCTGATGAATTGAGTATTAGATTTAATAAAACCTACCAGCTTGAAGGAAATTTTATCCTGAAATGTGACACAAAGATTAAAAAATTAGCTATATGAAGAGATACCCCCAAGCCCAGACCTCTTGCCTCCCAAAGCATTTCGCCGGGCATTGTTTGATTTGTGGACATTCCGTCTATCCGAGATTAACTATCCATACAGGGAGTTAGACAAAAGACAATTTACTATATTTAATATATATATATTATTTATTGTATTGTATTGGTGGTAGGTGGGAATCCAAGATCCCAAACACAGCCTGTATGTACATTTCTACTGTGAGTTCTACTCAAATACATAGACGTCAGATGTTTATTGTGTCTCCTTGAGATAGAAAAGGTGAAGTCATTGGACCTGACATTTGCTTGATCTTGGTTCAAATATATAGGAGGCATCCATACGGACATAGACATTAGGACATAGACATTATGGTTTCCTATGTTGTGGTTGAGTCCTGTTCAACTCACAGGCAGCTCCACAAGAGACCAGGAGCTTCTCAGACCTGGTTCTGCTTATCCCACAGCACCGGCCAGTTTACCCGCCCCTAGGTGACATTTCCAGCGACTATGCTTTAACTTGACCATTGCAAAATGTAGTGTTCTAGCATGTCCCATGTTCCTTAACATGTTTGCTACTGACACAACCTTCAATAATGATAAGAAAAAGAAAAACATCATTTGTAATAAATCCAGTTTATTAATTATAAATGAGAATAAACAAACCCCTTTTATATATATATATTTTGAGTGAAAAAATTAAAAAAATATTTTAAAAGGAATTGGTTTAAGTAATTTTCTAATTATAAATCTATTAAAAATAGTGAAAATTGCTAGCTGTTTGGGTTAATATACATTACTTTCATCTTAGAATCGCAGTATGAACTTGCATTTAAAGATCTCATACTGAATACCTATTTTTTGATATAATAAGTCTGCAACGAATTAGCATTTCCATGACCCTGATTAAAGATCCATAGCTGTTCAGGGAATGAATGATCTACTTATGGAGAACATGAACAGCCATGGCAAGGGCTTTTGAATTCATAGAAGAAAGTGAGGCGCTGAGAACAGCAATTCATGGTTTGTGAGTATTGACTCATGAGCAAACTAAGGGAGTCCTCACTCTATTCAACTTACAGACACCTGGAGAATGGACCGTGTGTTCTTTATATCCTCCCGAGAAGCCAGAAGGAAATAAGAATTTCAACTAAATATTTTGAAAATTCATCAACGTACTTGTTTTGTAGATATTTAGATCTGTGGCTAAAGGTGGGGCAACTAGCTTTATCTAATCAAGTTCTCTCTCTTCTCCTCACTGACCTTTACAAAGGCTTCCCGAACCAACCAACAACAATCAGCAACGTGAGGGAGGAAGGACTTCGTAGGAAGGAGCAGTCATGCGGCTCCTGTGAACAGGAAGTGGAAATCGCTGCTCTCATGCATAAGATGGGTTTTCTAATATAAATGCAGTGTTTGTGTTAATTGGTGTGACTTTGCAGAACAAAGTCGATCCATGCTATAACTACAGTCAGCAGCAATCAGTAAAGCTATGTATTATTCACAACTATTATGCCTCTCTTTGTTTTATTGACCCTTGTGACCATAGCTCCCAGGATAGGCGACCCTGAGGTTTCCCTCTCTTGGGCTGGCTTTGTTAAGGGTCAGGGCTAGCCTGACAGCCTATAGTCAGCGGGGAGGGGAACTGACAGAGAATAGACAGGAGAGGGCATAGTATACCTGACAGGTAAAGAAATGTATACTTTGTAACTAGAAGGTCAGAGGCTTATTTGTAATTAAGAACATTTGATTTCTCTGAAAGGGCACTGGACACGTCAAACGGCCTTAACGCAGAGTAATCAACCGGCAGAAAATGTTGCAATTACTAGGTGGTGGAGCCCAAAAGGCTCGGAGGCTCGGTACGTAATGTTAAGTGGTGATTAACATTACGTACCCAGACAATGGTCAGGGCTTGCATACACTACTCCTCAAGGTAATCATGGAGGCTGTGGGGATCTCACCATGCCAGCAGAGGATAACCAGGTGGCAGGGTGGACGGGGAGGCAAGGGTGACGACCGTGAACACTCTTTCTTTTCTGAGTTACCGACAGCGTGGAATGCCGCCAGCAGCTCTTGTTAAAAGGCGACATGCGCGGTCCTGACAGAAATATGAAATACAGCCAAAGCAGATGACTACTTAAAAATAAACTACTTTACTTGAGAAGGTGTCTTAGTGCATTTGGCATTACCCCATAGTGAAGAGGGACAACGGGACAAATGCAGCCTTCGGCCTTTCTAGATTTGCTTTCTGAACGCTTACAAATTGTTTGTTGCAGTCAACAGGGTGTAAAATGTATACAGTTGGCATTCTTAGGGCATAGCTGGAATTCTAAAGGGATCAGCAAGGTCTTTATCTAAGCCATTTGGTAATCTAATGTAAGGTATACTAGTTCTACGAGACACAGTCAAGCTGGAGCGTTGCATTTCAGCTTTACTTAAAATGTAGTTTTAGTACCCACTGTTCTTTTGTATCACATCACATTCTTTTTATGCATCGGTTGTTTTTTTTTTGGATAAAATGCTAAATCGACCATAGAACACTTTACATTTCCGAGCGTGCATACTGGCATCATGCAGTGGAAATCTTGTGAGGGGGCTGATAAAAAAACTGGAGAGAACTCAAAATTATTATTAATGGCGTTATGTTCCTTTCAAATGTGACATGCAATATGCCCACCTATAATTCCTGGTGGCCCATGGCCTAGTGCTGGAAAAAAGTTATTATTTATGACCAAATGAATCACTTTCCTACATATATAATATGCAGGGGAGTTGAGGGAAAATTGGACAATCCAATTAGACAACTTGCGTAATGTGAATGACCAACCGCTCTTCAACAGCGGTTTAGTGAAGAAAAACCTAGATTCAAAACTTTATCTACATGGATATTTACAAGGAGGAAGATTAGGCTGATAACAAAAAGCTGCAAATGCCAACATCTACCAAGCATGGGAAGTTTGTATCTGGCTTTGGAAGGCGATCTCAACAATACTGGGACTGGAGACTAAAGACTGGGCCTCCCGACAAATGATTATTAGAGATGGAAAGGCAGATATCACTCACTATACGTCCAAGTACGGTGGCCAACGGTGTTTTGCTGCTCCAGCAGAAGATCAGGTGCTTCAGTATGTAACCAGCAAGTAGATATGTCCGGCCGCACTCTACATGAGCATAAAAACATAGCGGCATACGTCATCGGGCGGCCCAGGACCATTCCAGCATCCCCTGTCCGCCTCTGAGATTAATTATTCGGTTCTGTCAAGAAGGATGCTACGTCTCCAGAGGTGGACCAGCTCAGTTCATGCCTGGCTTTGATAAGCCAGGCTCAGGTGTCTGGCTTTGCCACAGCTGCTCCTCTTCTGCAATAAGGTCAGCTCACCCAACCGTCAATTCTCTCACTGGGTTCCTGACTCTCTGGAAAGAAGTAAATAAACTCACATCATCATGTGTATAACATTTACTTATTTGTTCTAATAATAGAGTACATTCCTGGAGTGATGGAGTGAATATACAGTAATAACGCCTTGCGTAAAGACCCTATGGCAGATGTGTAACATCTAATGTAATACACAGGCTTACAGTTTAGTACATACTAAATTAATATCAGCTAACTTTTGTTTTTCTCTCTTTGGGTTTGAATCAAGTAGAAGGTCACCTTCATTTAGATAAATGACCTAGATATATACTTCATGCTCATGAAAAGGTCAGCCTCATCAAAAGTTTACTTTGGGGAAAAATATGGGAATTGTAACTCATATTTTGAGTTGTATCTCTCCAATTCTATATAGGCTGAGGACGTGTACTTTGCATATAGACGAGCATTTCAAACTTACGCTCAGGATTCCTCTTAATAAATAACAAACAATATTTTGTGATATCAACCTATTGAGTCTTTAGTTTCTTTACATTTTCGAGAGCGTCTAATTTAATCTATATTCCATATTATTTTGTTACCAAACATGCACTTCCCATTATGATCTTTTAGTCAGTGTTTTTGTTAACCATTTGACCTTTGGCATGTCCATGTCCTCTCCGTCAGCTGAATTTTTTAACGCTGTAGTCAAGCAACCACAGAGTTTCTGTCTGAAAAGCTCTTCCGTGACTCTTGGACTATTGCCTTTATAACTGTGAATCATGTCCTAGACATTAGTATTTTGCTCCCTGATACTTGTTCCGGGCAGAAAACAAGGCAAAATCTTTATATATATTGATACATTTTTTTTCTTATTTTTTTTATTTGGAGGGTTATTTGCAGACCTGGACTTGGCAAAAGGGCACACCAAGCAGATTGGGTGCAGCCGCATCTTGCCATACTCTACATGAGCATAAAAACATAGTGTGCCGCCACACACACTAACCCACGCATCCCACATCATCGGCAGCCACTAGGTTTAACCCCTTAATGACAAAGCCCGTACATGTACGGGCTCAAAATGCATTGTTTTCAATGGGTTTTCATTGTTTTCATTGTCCTTAAGGGGTTAAAGTGCTAGGGCCACCTCGATATCCCCAGTCTAGCCCTGGTTAATTGTGGTAGAAGAGATACATACACTGCCATCTAGTGATTGGGGTTCTACTCCCTTGTGAATTAGATTTTGAGGACACCTCAGGGTAAGCACCTGAAGGCCGCACTTGGGGCACCATTGCAAAAAGGCCCTATAGTAGCCTGTGCTCAAAATAAAGCTTTTTATTTACTATAACTGCTTCATAAAAATACAAAAAAAGCTTCAGAACTCAGGAGAACACCCCAAAAAAAAAACAGTACAGCTTCTCCTTTAAAAGCGCAGAACATAGGAAATCAAATAAGGAATAAAAAATGCTCAGAGCTACAACGAAACAATTACATAAATAAAGAAGTATAATAAAGTCCGATGTTTACTGTCCTTGCTTTGTCATCTGTAAAGTAACATAATATGGAATCCCCGCACGGTAAAAAAGCGTTTATTATTCACCGTATAGAAAATGCCTTCAGCGTACAGAAATGTAAATGATGGTAACATTAAGCAAGGCTGTCAAGCAAAACCACGCATCTCTTGTGATCGCTGGCGTGAAGCATAATAACAAAATAATAACATTTCAGCTTTTTCAACCCTTGACAGAGGTGAAATTATAACTACTAAAAATAAGATGTTAATCCGCACTGTGACAACGAAGCAGAATATCTTTTGCATCCAAGTGTGTCTAGGAAAATGATTTGATTCCACAATACAACAGATATTACGGAACTGGATCATTTGCATTTTGGAAATTTGGAAACAGGACAAATACTTTTTTTTTTTTTTTTAGATATAATCAATATCAATACATTACAAGCGCTCTTGTTGATACGTATTTGTACAGGATCTGTATATATATACTTCGATGTGTACACGATTTGTTTTCATTGTCACTACTACAGTATTGTCCGGAATATAGACCGCGCCCAATTAAATTTTGATGATAATTTAATTTTTTTTTAAAAAAAATATTACTAGAAAGCTAAAACAGTAGTTCCTCGCTCTCTCGTTCACTCATGCTCGCTCTGACATTTTGCAGAAGTGTGCCTGGAGTCAAGACTGAAGGCATGGGGACAAGCAGAAGACAGAAGATGGAAGAAAGAAGACTGAACAAGAAGAAACAAGAAGATGCAAAAGAAGATGGTTAGGACTGACAAAAAGCCTGGTTTTATCTCATTTTGTTCCTATCAACTTCCTTTATTTTTAGACCTGGAGGGCACCACTGTCAGCCATGTGAAATTTTGGGTGACTTACCTCGCTCAAACACTACACTGAGCTGATGCTTTATCATAATGCTAATGAAGTCTGTTCTTCCATTAGTCCGACTGGGTGATTAAGACTGAGCCATCTTATTGTTTACCACAAGGCAGTATGATAAGGATGATTAAAGATAACAAAGCTAGAACACATATAATTAATATACATCTGCCTGACAACGTTATGCAAAAACTAAATATAATATATTATAATAATAATAAATAATAATAAAAAAACAATAATATGATGAGAATTACTTTTTACAGGATGCACTTGCTACATAAGAGGAGTGGCAAATGCATTCTATTATATGATCAAATTAGTGTTTGATGCAGTATTATATATTTAAATTATATATTAAGATACTACACAATAGGGAAAATTAGCTTAAGAGGAGTATTTGCATAAATGTTATAATTTATATGTAAATATGTTATAGTATAAAGCAGAAGTGGATTTAAAAATGCAAACACATGGATTTGAATGAAATTCAATTGGTATAATCTAATATATTTTCATTTCATGTACATGGCCTGTGCAAATGACATGATGTTGCCATGGTGTTGATTTAATTAAAGGGTCATATTAACTTAAAAATCACCGTTGCTATGTTTAACGCAACAGCGGGAAGGCCTGTGTCTACCTGTCCCCCAGGAATTAAGAGAGGCTCAAGATACCAGTTGTAATGGGGCCATTTTGAAGTAGAGGTTGGTCAACTAGGTTGGAGGACGACACTTAACAGTTTGTGCCGCAGATCGGCTTTACCGAGCCAGAACAATGACTTTTTTTGGCGAACCCAAACATTGTTGTTTTTTTTTGTCCAGATGTGCACAAAACCCAAACAAAAAAGAAAAGGGAGGTGTTTGTAGATGCTGGAAACAGTTAGTGGCTGGGTAAAACGCTTTTGATTCAGGTCCAGCGGCTAACTGTAAACCTTCAGGTATTAGGCTCATAATGATACCCGGGGACCGGTTTCGTGAGTGGTATGAGTAACTGCACATAGGAGCCGTGCTAGTCCTGTGCAGGGTAGGGCTAACTGGCCACGTACCTACCCACCGCCCAGAGAAAGAGGAGCGTGGCCCGGAGACCCGGAGAAGCAGCTCTTCACCCGTAGAGTTCCCAGGCATGATCATATTGTATTCAGAGCATCTGGTAGCCTTCTACCTGGTACTTCCTGGTCAAAGGTCACCGCCAGACCGGGATGTACCAGGTACGTCATCGATGATGCGCGATCCAGCGTCGCTATGAACGCTGGGATCGCGAGGGGCCGCTGCTACTGACCGCTGGGTGTCCCCATCGATCCGTAGCAGCCACTCCCCCTCAATTCCGTGCAGGTGATCTCTTTGAAGCGAATCACTAGCACGGCATTAAAATATAAAAAAAAAAAAATGCGGTCTTCAACTGAAGAGGCAGTACACAAACGCCGGTCCCGAAGAGGTTAAGGTCTTGCTATAAACCCGCAACTTCTTTACCAATTCCCTTTTGACCCTGTCCATAAATATTGCTAACGAGTAACTCGTTTGCCTGCACCGGTTATCAGCACCTTTAGTTGTAATCCAAGGCATTAATTAGGTATCTGTTACATGACATAGAAATGTTGCCCCCAATCCTGAGCTTCTCTTTCTTTGCACTAAAATAGTACACCCTCTTATCATTAAATTAGCGGCGACTGCTTCAAAGATTAGCTGTAATCACTTTTCACCTTATTCATAGCTTGTGCGCTTCATTTTGACTATTAAATAAGATAATTCATCCATAAAAGTCTCTTTAGGTTAGGAGGAATGTATAATAAGCTTTATTAGAAAAATTCTAATTATAAAGAAAGCTAATTTGTCTCTGCTGACATCCGACTGAGTAATTTAATTACATTAATTACGTTTTTTTATGGTTAGTTGCTGTTCTTTTAGAACATTTGTAAATATGTGAATATAGTTTTGGTCAGGGCATAGGGCGAACACAAATTGGGGTGTACAAAAAGCTATTCTAAAAAAATATTATGCAAATTGGTTCAAAAAGGATAAAGTAGATGGGTCTGTTATTTTTCTGCATTAATGATTTTCCAAATAAAGAAAATACACATTTTTTGTAAATCATATTTTTTTAATATATATATACAGATAGATAGATAGATCGATATATTTATATATTTATATATAATTTAAACCAATGTTTATGAAATACCAGTTTCCTCCCCATGAAAAAGAAAAAAGAGTTCCTGCGGCCACAAACTTTACATGTGTGTTGTGGCATTTTGGTCATGAGGATGGTACTGAAGGGGTTAAATCATTTTTTGAAATTTAATTACCCTCTTTAAATCACAATGTTAACCAAATCTATCTGATAATAAATGAAAGCACACATATGTTTTATTTTTTTATTAACCCTTTAACACCTAGGAACTGCTCCTATAATCATGACATTCCATGCCGTCGTGATATTTTTCCTGGCACATCCAGGCACACCGTGCACGTGGCATCAAAAATACACCTGATACACCTGGCCAATCAACTCTAAAAGAAATACAGAAAAAGGTTACGGCAAAGAAGAGGTTAAAGAACCAAAATGATTTAATAAAAATTATTCCTGTGATGTGGCAGATATTCATGTACTAAAGCTTTCAAGGAAGGGGAGAATGCTAAAAAACAACCGTTAAACAAAATAAAATTTGAGCTTGAGCTACTGTATTAATAATAAAAAAACAGAAAAAATGCATTCTGGGACTTAAAAATAGTCATTTATTGCTATTGTGGCAAAAAAAAATCTTAAAAGGGTATCAGCGAAGGTTATGTCGCAATGTAGTGAGAAAATGATCATTATGGTAATTACTGTGGTTTTATTAGATGTACATCTCACCGCCAAAGGATTCGGTAATGAAATGTGTGAAATCTTTAGCTTAACGCTCGGCGGTACTTATAGAATATTCAAAAGCACTTGCTGTGGGGCCGTAGAAAATGTGTTCATTAAAATGCCAGAACTCGACCTGGGGTATAATGTAGAAACTTGTGTAGAAAACGGTCTAAGGGAGTAGAGTTCTAAACTGGATTAAAAGCTTTTCTCACGGTACCGATTTCTTTAGCTGCACCTTAATTGTATGTTATTGACCTTGTAGCGCGTACATAAATATAATGTTTTTCATAACCAGTGGGGTTTATGTATTAAAATCATTCTTTTTATACCTTTTATGTACCATAGATGTAGCCTGAAAATTGTTTTTACTCAGGGTCCCTAAAACACCCCCGATTGCCAGAGATTTGCAATATCAATGCACTAACTCCACTACACGTTATCACTATACATGGGGACTTTGGGGCTCCGACTACCAGGAGCCTACCTTTGCGGGACGCGGCCAAGACTGCCCAATGACATCAATGGGCGGTCCTGCTGATGTCAGTGGGCGGTCCTGCTGATGTCAGTGGGCATTCCCATTGACATCATGGGAAACACCCACATGTAAAAGGGAAATGGGTGAGGAGTGGGATGTGCCTCGACCCGGGTGTTGACCCGGAGAACCGTGGTATCCAGGTATAGTTATCACAGGCCAACCCTAGACACTTACTCTTTAAAGAATGGCTGAGAAGTCCCTGTAGAATGCATAATTAAGTCAGTAAGTCGACTTTCAAATATATATCACAGGTTTAACCAGCAGAGGGTTTGCAACTTCTGGGCTGTTCCCTTGCCAGTAACACATGCAAACTTACACTAGTGCACTAATACACACATTTACTAATTAGGGGTCTTACATATCATCAAATAAATATAGAGTATGAAAGTGTCATCTCCAGATTGTGGGACCCTGAGATGTACTCCCTTCGCAAATTGGAGCAAAAACCTTGAGATTCAGGGTCAGACCCTGAGAGTTCCAAGGTGTGGCCATTGGGTACACCTGATATTTGCTCTATTGGCCAATAAAGCCTCACGCTCACTCGATCTGCCCCTCCAGCAGTTTATACTCGCGCTTCGTGAGTATGAACACCTAGCAGGTAGCTGCATGTCATGTGGCGTCTGCAGGCCTTAAAGTGCCAGGGCTGCTTAGTAACCCCCAGACATATGCCTATCTCAGTATGAGATATCAGTTGGGATTTGAAGTTTTTGTTGAAATGTTCATGTGCCGTTTTCTTAACATTATGCCGCCGTAACAGTACAAGCTCCCGCTAATGGAAAGGCGACAAAGCATTGTTTGTGAAATCTGTTTCTTTTCTGAATATGTTGACATAGTTATCACTTTTCTTTTTAGGCTGTTAGTAGAGTATGTATTTCTATGACTTACAAAAGAGTTTTGCTGAGCTTTCAATAATTAGAACTGATCTACAGACCCGTTCAATTCATCTTTCAAATCTAAGTTTAGCACCTGCTAGCACAGCAGATTCTCGTAGCGGGAGAGCTTGTACGTTACATCTTAAGTCCTCCCTAATGTCATAACCACCGATGAAAGGGAGGTAATTAAGGCATGCAGGCGGAGGATTTTGGTTAATAAAATGTAGACAATTAAAGACTTAATTTAAATACCCCATCACATTAACTGCATAATACAAATGCCTTGCATATGTTTGGATGTATAGATTAAAACAGCAACCATAACTAAGGATTAACAAAATAAAATATTCATTTATATTTAAATAATGCATAATATATTACATCATAATGTCTCCATGAGTACCCATGAGGGTATGTCTAATTTTAAAAATAACAAGAATTTAAATTGCATTTCTAACAATTCCAAATTTTTTTGGGTTGGTTGGTCTAAAGTCTATGGCAAAAATGTATACATTTAATGTGTCCAAATTTAACATGCATGGGATAGGTATATGGCTCCTTTGCTGCAATTAATTGGGGACTGCACTTGTCCTCTACGACAAAGCAATTAATCCTGCAAAAAAAGAGAGATCTCTAAGAAAAGTGATGGTTTTAATTAAACACAACCTAAATAACTCAGTATATTTGTCCTGTACATGTGTTACTAGCTGGTTCTGCAAAATCAGCTTAATCAGCTTCATATTTGCTTAGGTCTGTTCCCATATGTTCCATTATTTATTCCATACATCAACAGGGACTCTAAGCAGCTGCTCGATCTGCTTATGCTCCGCAAACACAGATTCCAACCAAATTATTATCTGTGGAGTTTTAGGTGGGGGGCAGATTAACTAAACATTAAGTATAACTTCTGCTAACGTGCACAACGTTCACATCAGCCCTGATCGATTTCAGTTGGGAGCGCAACTCATGGAAAACTCTCAGCGCGAGATTTGCCACAACCTGAACAAAACTGGTGAAGGATCTCAATGTTTCTAAGGGACCATTTTGAGTTTGAGCCATGGAATGTAGCAGAGTCTTTCAAATATTGCTGAGTGAAAGCAGAAAGCTCACTTTACCAACTACTTCCATGATGGCTCTGGTGGAAGGATTAATTAGCGGCAAAGGTGGTGGAAACCACCAGTTTCCGCCTGTTGCTGTTGTTAACACCTGTAAAGTTTCTGTAAATGCAAGAATCACGATCGTTGTGGCACAAACATTTCACCAATAACTTCTGACGCGCACAACGTTCAGATCAGCCCTGATCGATTTCAGTTGGGAGCACAACTCATGGATAACTCTCAGCACGAGATTTGCCACAACCTGAACAAAAATGGTGAAGGATCTCAATGTTTCTAAGGGACCATTTTGAGTTTGAGCCATGGAATGTAGCAGAGTCTTTCAAATATTGCTGAGTGAAAGCAGAAGGCTCACTTTACCAACTACTTCCATGATGGCTCTGTTGGAAGGATTAATTAACGGCAAAGGTGGTGTAAACCACCAGTTTCTGCCTGTTGCTGTTGTTAACACCTGTAAAGTTTCTGTAAATGCAAGAATCACGATGGTTGTGGTACAAACAAACTTTTCACCAATCTCTCCCCAGGGCTTAGTTGGTACATTATACATATTACCGAGCATCCTCCGCTGAAGTGCTTCATCTACAATTAAGTAGACCCCATTGTGTACACCTCATCAGCATCTCCCTACACTTAAGTGCGTGTGCCTGTTGACTTATCAAGCTGCACATTCTACTCACTCCTTGATTGCAGAAGCATCTTCCAACCCTACCAAGGCATTAGAAGTAAGAGTCTATTATTTATCCTTGATTGGTCTCAAGGGCTGAACATTTTTGCATCAAAAAGATCAATAAGAAATTTCAGAGACATTACCATTTAATTAGTGTTTATTGTGCTGATTACTTTTCGCTTCATTTGATGAAAAAAAACACCCCGCTATGGTTAGTGTAACGGTTACACTGAATACGTGATTAAAAATCCAAAGAATGAAAAAAAAAATACGCAATTTCATGAGTGTCACTTATGAATATGTATAAGTTTTAAAAATCTGAATTTTTAAACAATGCAATCAAATTATTTCTGGGAAAAATGAAAATGTACAACTTAATATGATATTTTAATAGCAAAGGCTGTGAATGTGGAAGTATTACTGCCAGATGTCTATGAATTGTACTGATGCCATCGCATAATAATATAACTGCATCGTTCCTCTGTGGCTCTGAGCAGCATAATAGTCAATTTGTACAAAAGCCAAGCAATTTATTTGGAAGTAGCAACAAAATCATGGATTGTTTATTTTCTCAATGTATCGGGCTCCCCGGGCCATGTCAGGATAGTTTATGCATGTAATTATTTTGCAAAACAAAAAAAAAGGATTTTCATATATCTGGGAACGGAACGAAATGATAAAAAATCCCCCCAAAATTGTGTTAGGACATCACCAAAATAACTTGCAGACCATAAGTTAGTTTGATGACTACCGGATTTTCAAATAACGCGACAGACCTAATTTTTTGTAAAGTAAAATATAAAGAACGAATAAAATATTTTAATAGAAATGTCACAAAATCCATGTTTTACTTTGTAAGAAAAAACTTTACATACAACTTTTCCTGCTCCAAAAATAATAAAAATAAAATAATAATAATCTTACTTATTTACTACTTTTAGTTCTTTCATTCCTATCTATCTATCTATCTATCTATCTATCTATCTATCATCTATCTATCTGTCTATCTATCTATCTATCTATCTATCTATCTATCTATCTATCTATCTATCTGTCTGTCTATCTATCTATCTATCTATCTATCTATCTATCTATCTATCTATCTATCTATCTATCTGTCTATCTGTCTATCTATCTATCTATCTATCTATCTATCTATCTATCTATCTATCTATCTGTCTGTCTGTCTGTCTGTCTATCTATCTATCTATCTATCTATCTATCTAAGGTTATGCACATGGGGAAGAAAAATCCAGGCTGGGAATATGTATTAAATGGGAAAACACTGGGGACGACTGACATGGAAAAGGACTTAGGAGTCTTGGTTAACAGTAAATTTACCTGTAGCGACCAGTGTCGGGCAGCTGCTGCTAAGGCAAATAAAATCATGGGGTGCATCAAAAGGGGCATAGATGCCCATGACAAGGAAATAATTCTACCATTGTACAAGTCACTAGTCAGACCACACATGGAATACTGTGTACAGTACTGGGCACCAGTGTACAAGAAAGATATAGTGGAACTGGAGAGGGTTCAAAGACGGGCAACCAGAGTAATAAGGGGAATGGAAGGACTGCAGTACCCAGAAAGATTATCAGAATTAGGGTTATTTAGTTTGGAGAAAAGACGGCTTAGGGGGGACTTAATAACTATGTATAAATATATAAGGGGGCAGTACAGAAATCACTCCCAGGACCTATTTATACCCAGGACTGTATCTATAACAAGGGGACATCCTCTACGGCTGGAGGAAAGAAGGTTTCTACACCAGCACAGACGGGGGTTCTTTACAGTAAGAGCGGTGAGACTATGGAACTCTCTGCCAGAGGAAGTGGTAATGGTAAACTCAATAAAAGAGTTTAAAAGGAGCCTGGACGTGTTTCTTGAAAGCAATAATATCACAAGTTATGGATAGTAGATTAATAGGGACAGAACGTTGATCCAGGGATTTATTCTGATTGCCATATTTGGAGTCGGGAAGGAATTCCCCCCCTGGTATGGGGCAATTGGCATCTGCTTCATAAGGGTTTTTTGCCTTCCTCTGGATCAACACGGTAGGGACACAATATGTATATAGGTTGAACTTGATGGACTTTGGTCTTTTTTCAACCTTATGAACTATGTTACTATGTTACTATCTATCTATCTATCTATCTATCTATCTATCTATCTATCTATCTATCTATCTATCCTCTGCCAGGGATAATCAACTGGGATCCCCAAACACATCTTGCAAGCTTCCAGTATTTATCTAATAATGACATTTTAGATTTATGTTTATGATAGATGTTTAGAGATATTTATGTGTAAAAACATAAAGTGCCAGGGCCACCTCGTCATTGCCGGTCGAGCCCTAACGTGTACTTAAATACTACATTTTCATGAAATGGCAGAGAATTTTAGTTAAGACTGAGATTTGCATATATCCCCTTAGAAGAACAAAATGCTGACAAATAAGATCTTTGACATTTCTTCCAAAGCTCCATGCAAAGGCTTCTGCGTACGGTTCAGTATCAGTGGCAGTAATGGGTTGCGAGCCTCTGATACATTATTTAATGCTGTGCAGAAGTTAGCAGGTTGTGTGTCATGGCTGCCTGGGGAAACACGGTTCCATGATCCGCACATTTTATAAAATACTTTCCAAATGCCCTGTGGCTACTAACTAGAAGGAATGGAAATCCAAGTTCTGATTTCTTCTTAAAGGCGGCGTTCACCTTTCACCTTTTGTCTTGCTTTATAGTTAGAGTGGATTCTCCACTTGAGCTCGAGCACCCGTGAGACGCTGTTTTATCCGCCATACAGTTTACTAATCTATGGTCTGAGCAAAGAACCCCAACAAACCTTTTATTTCACATTTTCCTGAAGGTTAAGTTGCGTCAAAACAAAACCAGGGACTTCTAAGATACTTTTTCAGTTTTATGGCGAGAACAAATCAGTGCCTGCGTTTGCGTCACGTGAAAATTAAGTGTTCTCAGCAAAACTTATGAATGACTCCGAGTTTTACTTGGTTAAACTATTGTTTCTGAGAAGGGTTTGGGTGTTCAAGAATTCTTGGAATTATTTTTCTAAATTTAGTTTCAAAAGTGTTAAATTCAGCAGAGCAGGCAAAACTTCAGCTTTAATAGCTTTTTAGATCAAATATATATATATATATATATATATATAAAAATATATCAAAATAAAGACTTGAGTGATTATACCTAATGGCCTAAAGGTTGGCAGCCAATGTTACAAAGCCCCTAGTGTCGCAGTGCAATGGAGGTAGAGGTTATAGATCCCCCCTCTGCTCTATGTGCGCCATTTAATACCCGACTCCAGAATATGATCTCAGACACCGGAGCTCTGCAAAACCAGATGGAGAATGGCTTGGAAGAAAGAATAGCTAACGGAGAGGTGGCTTTTCAGTCCTCTGCCATGTCTCTGGTCTCTGCAGACCGTAACCTCTGAACCCTAGTAGTTGTTGAGGGCACCAATAGGACACCTGATGTCAGCCATAAAGTTTAGCCTGGACATTGGAAAGCTGCCATTAAATTATTAGTGCTCATTCAAGAATGGCAAGTATAACTTTTTTTTTACAATATTTGTGTAAATACAGCATTCCCTACCACACTAAAAATAATAAACTGAATCTATTTTTTAACATTTTCAGTGTGAAGAATAATTCAGTGTTAGCTATATTTGCTTATACCATATACGCGGTGTGTTTATATATTATGATCAAGGTCCGATCTTCATTTTTCCCTCTGGTCTGTAAATGTAAATGATTTCTTTTGTGTATGTGCATTCCTATACGTATTATTTTAAAATTTCTTACAGGATTTAAAGAGCGCATGCCATCAACACACACATACACATGCTAACAATAGCTCCTAATATACTTAGCTTGCAGCAGAATTATGGTGACTCTTTACCATTCTGTAGTCCTTTGCCTGTCTTATTCTATCTTTCTCGAAAGACAATACAGAACCCGGGACATTACTAACAATCAAGGCAACAATAAATTGATCGCTGTTATGGAATTCTATTATGTGTGTGTCTCCACTTACCAAGTAGATGTTTCAAATCACTCTATGTTTCACAGGGGATAATATATTGTTTTGTTGATTCTTAATCGAGTTTGTCACAAATTGGATGGCTTATTACTGTTAGAGGTTCTTATTGGAAGAAAGAAATAACTCACTATAAGTAGCATGTAAGCTGAGGGATGTTAATGTCATTACGGTTACATACATTTCCCGGGAAGCTTCCATCACATACAACTGCCATTGACACTAAATAGAGAAATGGTAAAAAAAGAGAAAAAAGCTTTATAGTTAAAGAAAAAAAAAAGGGAAGTGGATGTTTTGTATGTCATTTTTTTTTTACTTTTTAGGTTATATTTTGTCAGGCAAATTTCAGATCACCAAGAGTTAAACTTAAAAATACTGATTCTCTATCAAAACCTTCTTTTTTATAAGAAAGTCAAGTAAAAAAGTGTTATAGGTAGGGCTCACAGTTTCCACCTTACCCTGTAATTTACTGGTAGGGCAGTAAAAATATAGATAATCGGTTGTAAGTTCACAAAAACAAATTATTTCCATCAAGGCTACTCAAGGCCAGCGCCCTCGACCATCCCCACAAAGGCCGCCGTCCTTACTCTATCATATGTGATGTCATATGCCAGCACCCATAGTGGTTGACATTGTATCTAAAGTCTTATTCAATTCTGCTTAAGAGTAAGCTTTACTATTTTGTATTAAGGTTCCTGGGCTTGCATTGATATCGCGCTATAATGGTTTGAGAGGTTACTATGCGGAGACTCAGTGATATATCCTGGGCTAGGGTGGAAAGTCCAGGGGACAGTCAGTCCTCCCACTTCAAAACAGGGGGAGAAGCTCACCTTCTTGGGTGATCAAGGCCTCTGGTGTCCCTGGTTGGGGAGATCAGAGATCTCCTTTGTAACCATCCCATTGATTAGGAGGACACCAGGGGACCTGATCACTCAAGAAGGCGAGCTTCTCCCTGTGTTAGACTTTGGAGCCTTTGGAAGTTCAGCACAGCCTCCATTGACTGCATTAGAAGATGCTGCACACCTTTAATACACAGAGCACTGGGATATGATGTGTGAAAGGTAAATAAATTGCTGAAGAGCCCTTAATATTTTTGTTTTTTGGTTCCAATTTATATAGCTTTCTCCATGCAAACTGTAATGTAATATGTGAGTCTTTATTGTGAAAGTAAAGAGTTAAACTTAAAGAGCAGTTTATTTGGAACCTCAGGGATCAGTTTCATAGATTAGTTTGTGGATTTCCTCAACATGAGGCTTTATTGTCCATTTAATGATCACCAACTATAAATGTTTAATGACTACTGCCGTTAGCTAATTTCAGTCTGAAGAAATTTAAGTATGTGTAACGGTATTTAATAATGATTTCATTAAAGATGAGCTCTTCCGACAGCACTAAATTTAAACTTTTAACAGGCAGCTCCGGGAATGTCGGTCAATAGCTCCCTCGGGCTTTCCAGTGAAAAATATTCTTTTGGTTGTATAGATTTCGGATATTGGACATTTTGCCAGCTTCATTAATATGCCTTTTCTGAAAGGTATCCAAGTCTTCTTGATATATCCTGACCGCTTATTACCTTTTTTTGTGTAATGCTTACCCATACATTAGCTGAGCCCGTAGCAGTGATGTTTTCAAGAGCCCCTCAGTGCCCTAGCATACCATAACAAGTACAGATAAATCTGTGTGTATGGGGGGGTTCTCAACGGCAGTCCAGGTGTCCCAAGATCTGTGCCTCTTCTGGTACAAATTTCTATTATGAGCACCCTGTGCGTAGATTTAGATACTGCATCGTATAGCAGTTTAGGGGTGTGAAGACCTAGGCCATTCCAGCACCAGATTAAGACTCCCTGGTTCCCCTAGACATATGCGCGCCCAAATACACACTACTACTGTAGATCACATAATATAAACTCATTAAGTTCCTGCCTTCTGGCTACAGAAGCCTGCACCATGAAGCTAGCGCTAGGCAGCCAGTGGTGGTGCATTGCTAGGTTGTCTGTTAGAGCCTCTGGATACCCCAGAACTAAGTTCTGCCACACCGACACCCAAACACACACACACACACACACCAGGACAGGCTCTGCCACACCGACACCCATACACACACACACCAGGACAGGCTCTGCCACACCGACACCCGAACACACACACCAGACCAGGCTCTGTCACACTGACACGTCTGGTCACCCAACCCTAGGCACCTGCCTAGTATTCCTAATGGATTGTTTGCCATTTGGTCATCCATCTTACCTCAGCTACAATGATTTAAAAATGTTGTTTGAAAAGCAGGGAATCAATTATAAAATTATAGATTATATTTGGCCTTTGGTTAAAAATCAATCAATATTACCACTAATCAAGTCACCTTGGTTTACTTGATTTCTAAGTATTGTATAAAACTGACACAATTGTAAGGGTGACCATGAGATTAATTGCTAATTTCAACTAGGAAATAGTTACTAAGCATCAGAAAAAGCACGCAAAAGGATAGTATTATCTATATGGATATAAATCAAAATGTAATTAATGTAAAAAAAAAAAAAAAGTACATCCGCATAATGCCCACCAGCTCCTTGATTTTGTAAGAAGAGGCAAAGATGATAATTGTAGTTTTATTTCATCCTGAAAATCTAGTTAAGCATCTTTTCAAGTAGGCTTTCAAAAAATGATTTCTAATAGGACGTGGCATGCAATTAGTGAATAATTATACTCACCATCTCAATATAGGCAGTACTTCAGTGGTCTCAAGTATGTTAGTGCTCTGGGTTATGAAAGCCATAGGGAAAACCCTTGGGTATGTAATGTGATAAACTAGCAGGATAAACCTAATCAGAGACAGAGGAACATGCAGAGGTATCAGCAGCATCTGAAAAGTAATAAATTGCATTATAGAGCAGAATCAGGTTAGATCCTTGCATCCTCTGTTATCTGAAGAAAATGTTTGCTATAAAAATATGTTAGTCATTGATAGAAATGCACATTTTTTTCGGTGCCCATAAAGGGCAATTTTAAACAATTGCATTTTAATTCTAGGGTGTAATTTTGTACTCCACCTAGAGAGGATATGGCGGATTGGCTTTGTAAGTCAAGAAAATCATGAATGATTGGCGGCCTTCATGAAAGTAGGGCGAGTGGATATTTACAAACCAAAAGAAAACTTGCCCAAAATATAAACATTTGGAAAAACAGATCAGAGGAGCCGAGCGTCCATGAAGCTATAGCACTACTCATGCTTTTAGGTGCTCAAAGATGGTGCCCATGCCCAGTGCTCACCATGTTGGTGACTATGGCTTTGGTGGGGAGAGAAAGTCCAACGAAGACTGGACAACAACCTGCATTATCCTAACGGACAGCTTTGGGACACAAACGTCTCATGATCCCATCAAAGTCATCGTCGATGTGTTCTGTAATTAGAACTAAGTGCATTGATCTAAGACCAGCTTATAGCCACTGGGCTAGTTCATTAAAGCAACTTCTTCATTTAAAAGGATTCCTGATACAAGAGGCCACTTCCTAAACATCACCCCAGGGGTAAGAAGGAAGCACCCCCGACCAAACAGTTGAGATTAATATCAAATTTGAGACTACAATTCTAACCACAAGAGCTTACAATTCAAAGCCAGGTTCAAATGCAACACACAAACGTTCGGCATAACGCAGTGATTCTTAATGTGCGGGTTTATCAGGAACCTGAAACTTGTTAATTGACGCCGTCAGGTGGAAAATCGAATAAAACGGACTTACAGAAGCTGCTGAAAATCCATCGGATGAGTAAAGAATACAAATTCTGTTAATATTTTGTTAGGATTGCGTGTCAGCTGAGGAGTTCTATGAATGCTTTCATGATCCAAGCTTTAAATTGCACCTCGGGAGACAGAAGCAGCAGAAAATGATTACCAGGGAGTCTGGAGGAGTGAACGCCGATTACATTACTCTGTGCTGATTGCTGACTCCGGTAGTTGTAGTTTAGTCCTCATGAAATCTTTATAACTGAGCTGGTAAAATATAACTCTAGCAACATAACTGCAGATATAAAATAATCAGGACGTCACAATGTTTCAACCTGAGATCCGAACCAGTCCAAAAATGAATTAATAATAGTAGCAATTATATCAAATAATTGTATTTTTTTGCATTCCTAGCTTAAAATAATAAATAATATAATATGTTTAGAAATAAACATAGAACACAGAATTTGATGGCAGATAAGACCCATTCGGCACATTTAGTCTGCCTGTTATTCCTGATGTCAAGAGTCAGATCTTAATGAGTCCTTGGTCCTTGTGTTAATTTCTTTTAACATACCATGTGGAGGTAATAAAAGGATAAAATTGGAGGATATCTGTTGTGTAACTCATTATTTTTTGGGCATTTATCTAAAATGTCTCCTGTTTTCTACGTACTTTAGTCTCCCCTGAACATTGTGATTTTATACCCTTGAATCTTCATCTTTGGCCAACAGACCAAAGAAGCTTACAAAACAAGAACTCTGACAACTCAAGTCAGATATGAGTTGGATGGTATGATTTTAAAGAAATGGTTACACGGGGGCTCATATATATATATATATTTAAAATAAATAAATAGATTATACTCTGCTGAAAGGAAAAAAAGATCTTGTTCTATCCTCTTAAGGAACTCTTAGGCAGACGGTACTCAAATTTTAATTTTAGTGGAACAACAAGATCTTGGTTACAATGTAGTGAATGAACCTCAATGTATTTATTTATTCATAGGAGGGCTGTAGGAATGGTAAATGGTGTCCAGGATTAAAATGATCAGGATAGACCAAGGGATCTCAATATGTACGGCTTGGAGCTAAGATGAGAAAGAGAAGATCTGATTGAGACATTTAAATACTTAAAGTGATTAAAGAAAGTACAGGAGGGTGTATTTTAGGAGGTTTATTTAGAACACAAGGCTATTGTTTAAGCCTAGAGGGTCACAGGCTTAGATGTAATGTTTTACTTTACTGAGGGGGTTGTAGGTAAGTGGACCAGCCTACCAGCAGAGGTCCTAGAGGGCAATACAGTGAGGGAATTTAAACAGGCATTCGATAGACATAAAGCTATCCTGAATCTGAGATGAGACCAAAGACCGATTAAGGTCTGAGACTCTACATCAGGATGAATGGACGGGTTAGATGGGCATAATAGTTCCTCTCTGCTGTCAGATTCTATTATGATATAGGGTACAGAGTCGGTGATTCCACTTACAGATGAGGCCATGTCACTCTAGCATGGGTTGAATGATACCAATAAAACATAAAATGAACGTAAAGAGTTTAATGTCGAACAAATTGTAGGAAATGTAGATAATACGAAACTGGAAACAGCAGGGAGAGTACAAAATGTTCTAGATTTATATAGAAACTTGGGAATCCGTTTACAACGAAGACAAAGGAAGACAAATAATGGGAATAATAAGGCTACATAATGAGCAGCGAAGGAGTTTGGAGGGAGATTGTGATGAATTATAAAGGAACTTTTTACTGACGGGAGGAAATATGAATGTTTTATTCCAACAACTGCTAATGGACATGTGCATTTCATAACCCTTCCAGTGATAAAAATAATGAAAAATATACTTGATATATAGTCCATACTAAAGTATAAATATATATAGATATATATATATAAAAATAGTCTCCACTATTGCAGAAGTGCACTGTCACAATCAATAAAACTGAGTTTTGCAATTTCATAGTGAAGATAACGATAAAGGTAATAAAGTGCCCTCCACAAATATTGGCACTGTTGGTAAATATGAGCAAAGAAGGCTGTGAAAATTGCCTTTATTATTTAAGCTTGTGATCTTTTCTTCAACAATACACAAATATACTCTGCTTGGATGAATATTAAACAAAACACAATGTATCCCCCCCCCAAAAAAAAATCAAAATTGTGAAATATTGTGGTAAAACTCTACTGGCACCCTTTAAATCAATAATTTGTGCTACCTCCATTTGCCATGATAACAGCTCTGAGTCTTCTCCTATAATGCCTGATGAGGTTGGAGAATGCATGGCGAGGGATCTGAGACCTTTCCTCCATACAGAATCTCTCCAGATCCTTCACATTTCGAGGTTGAAGCTGGTGGGCTCTCCTCTTCAGTTCACCCCACAGGTTTTCTATGGGGTTCAAGTCAGGCGACCGGGATGGTCATGGTAGGACCTTGCTTTTGTGGTCGGTAAACTATTTTGCCATGATGCCATGTGTCCAGGTCCGAAGACATTAAAGAGCCACCACTATATTTAACCGTGGGCATGAGGTACTTTTGCATATGGCTCCCTCTCTGTGTGCGCCGAACCCACCTGTTTATTGCCAAAAAAGCTCTATTTTTGGTTTCATCTGACCATAGAATTTGGCTTTTTTCTTGAAAACCCTCCCAAACAACTTGGGGTGATGTAGGTGACGTTGAGTTAATTGAGACAATAGAGACACACGTCCTCGTCCAGGTCAATTCATAATATTTCCAGTTGACTGGAACTTTTTAATTATTTCCCTGATGGTGGAAATGGGCATTTTTAATGCTTTTGCTATTTTCTTTTAGTCACCTCCCATTTTGTGAAGATAAACATCATTTTGCCGCTTTTTTCACAACTTATTCCTTGGTCCTGCCCATTGTGATGAATGACTCAGGGAATTTGGTCTGTGCGTTGCCTGATATTTATACCCCTTTGAAACAGGAAGTCACGGTTGAACAATTTCCTGTTCCTAGTCACCCAGGTGTACTAAAACATGTTAAGTATAAATAAGAATTTACTTCAAATATATTTTTCTCATATGAATTCTGAGGGGTGCCAATAATTGTGGCATACCTATATTTCACTTTTTTTTTTTATAAACCTGTGTTTGGAACTTTTTGATAACCATTTTGTGTATTGTTTCAAGAAAAGATCAAAAGGTTAAACAATAAAGACACATTTTCACAGCCTTCTTTGCTTATATTTACCAAAGGTGCCAATATTTGTGGAGGGAACCTTACATTTCAAATTAGAAAATATTTTTTTTAAAAAAGATACTTTTAACAGTGTAATTCTTCAGGGTTTCATGCCATAGTCATTTTTGAAGTGGAAGGGAGTTGGAAGAAAGGTACAGTTTTACTGATCAACTTAATAAGGAAAATAACCCTTACGAAAAAATTACTGCAGTTGTTCTGAAGTAATACTGCAGTTTTTTGGACATAAAAAACTGCAATACTGCACTTTTACTGCAGTTTTACTGCATTTGTACTTCACTGTACTGCAGTTGTACTGCAGTTATTTTTGTACGGAAGTACAAATGCAATAAATCTGCAGTACATTGAAGTACAACTGTAGGTTTGCAATATAAAAAAAAAAGTGCGGTAAATGTGCAGTAATACTGCAGTACAGTGAAGTACAAATGCAGAAATACTGCAATAAAAGTGCAGTATTGCAGTTTTTTCATGTCCAAAACACTGCAGTATTACTTCAGAAAAACTGCAGTAATTTTTTCGTAAGGGTTATTTTCCTTATTAAGTTGATCAGTAAAACTGTACCTTTCTTCCAACTCCCTTCCACTTCAAAAATGACTATGGCATGAAACCCTGAAGAATTACACTGTTAAAAGTATCTTTTTTTTAAAAAAAAATATTGTCTAATTTGAAATGTAAGGTGCCCTCCAATTTTTTTGTAAGGGAAAACTAAAAATAAAAGTCCTTATTTTTGTTATAAGATACGGCATACATTGCAGGCTGTAGTGTGTAATAATAAGTTATTATATAATTGTTAAGTCAAATATATTTGTCTATCAAGAGGGTGGTAGGTAAAAGGAACAGCCTCCCATCAGAAGTAGTAGAGTAACGACGTTTACAAATGCAAGGGATTTGCTATCCTGGATCTACGACAAGCCCAAGATCTTTACATTATGAAAAATAGGCAGACTAGGTGGGTGGAATGGTTCTTACTTGTTGTCAAAGTCTACTTTTCTGACTATCTGTCTCCAAACAATGCTGGAAAGCTGTACTTTCTGTGCCATGTAAACCCCAAAGGAAGCAATTATAGCCATTTGCATGACATGATGTGGGTCATGAGGTGCTACATTTCTAGAAACGTATAGATTCCATGCCTGCATTCCCAGTGGAGTCGCTGCAGAAGGGTTTGGGATTGCGAGGTTTCCAGTGTGAGCCCCATAGGAATAAATGATAACTTTTTCATCCATCTCTATACATAGAGTGTGAGAATTGAACATTCGTTCGCGCTTGGCCAGCAGACTTCTGACTTTTGGCTTGCTGGCCATGCTGACCAATGCTCCAGTGGTCCTTTCCGCTGATGACACGGGACAACTCGCTGTTTATGGAGGAAATGGGTGAGAAAGTGTCCCAATGCCGCTCCCGTGACCCGGAGTTCTTCGGTGTTGACCTGGTGACCCAGAGGAGCAATGCTTCTCCTGGAGTCTCCGGCCAAAACCCGGAGAGTTCCCTTGTATGCCCGTTCGCACCTGAAATGATGGCAGGGACGCACCTCTAAAAGAGCGTTTATGTTAAATCGAAGAAAATAATACAAGATATTTATCAATAAATACACGTAATAATACCATTTAATAATAGAACAGACTATTAAAAAAAGATCTGGCCCAAACTCGACCCCAACTTTCCTCCATACAGAATCTCTCCAGATCCTTCACATTTCGAGGTTGACGCTTGTGGGCTCTCCTCTTCAGTTCACCCCACAGGTTTTCTATGGGGTTCAAGTCAGGGGACCGGGATGGTCATGGTAGGACCTTGCTTTTGTGGTCGGTAAACTATTTTGCCATGATGCAATGTGTCCAGGTCCACCACTACATTTAACCGTGGGCATGAGGTACTTTTCTAAATAATAGAACAGACTATTAAAAAAAGATCTGGCCCCAACTCGACTCTGTGATAGATCGCCTATGATGTGAAAAAAATAAAGTACAAGCCAGTTGAAAAAAAGACCTTGGGATTTCGGGCATAGCATTCATCTGCCACACATTGATGCATTGAGGTCAAGACAGCAAATTGCAGATTGTACGTTCTGAGCAGTGCCTATTACAGGAAGGTGAGACACATCTTGAAGGTGATATCATGTCAAGCATTAGAAGCAGAATACAACATTTAACACTTTGAGTTCTAAAGAACTTGTTGCTCAAGCTGATTTTTTAAATGAGAATCGGCAATGTTTCCCCTCTTATAATTTGCAGTTCAATACACTAATGGTATTTTTTAAATAAAACAAGATAAAAATATTTATTAGCAGCCAAGAACGAGAAATGCATCTACTAAGGGCCTATATTAGCGCAGGAGCTGCAGAATCCTACTGTCCTTGGTTGGTGTGACAGCCTATATTCTTCCTTCGCTATTTTGGTTGATTTTCCTGTTGTGACCCTGCTTGCTGTTCCTGATTTGGCTTGTTTCAAGTGTCCTTCTGGTTCCGACCCGGCTACGTTTGACCACAGCTCTTCTTGGAAGATTCTGGCCCTTGCCTCCTGCTTACTTCGCTTTCAGGTCCTTGTTCTGTGAGTCCTGGCCTATTCTGCTTCATGGGACCCTCCCCCGCAGTACCATTACAGTGAGTAGTATTTCAACTCTATTGCAATTACCAATAAAGCAGAAAGCCCCATGATATGGACATATGGTGCTACAACTGGGCCAATATAGTACGTTTTTTTTGGGGGGGGGTAGAAAGAAAATGAAAACATAAAAAAATGGACAGCTGATACGCAATACCGGGAACAGACGGAAAATTAATATTCCATCCAGAGATTCTATGAATTTAACATAATAGCAGGAAAACAGATTAATCGCTGATAACTGGTGTTCCTAAAATAATCACATTTAAAACACGATGGAAACCAAATGAACACAAAAATTACTTGCCTGGAACTATTTCATGTTTTGTTTTTTTGTTGTTTTTTTTTTAGTATCGATTTAAACCCGAGTCCCAACTGGAATTTTCCAGTAGAATTCGTCTCTATACATATTTTCTTACAATCCATTTTAGTTTTATTACCAGTAGCCACATGAGAAGACAAAAAGTTTTGTTGTCACACCAGCAAAAAAGCACAAAATTACCAAACTATTTATGATTCTTAATGCTGAAATGTCATTCATTTTTTTTGGTATTATTTTGTTTGTTTTTTTCTTGGTGATAAAGAAGCTTCATTCATTTTAGACATATTAGTCAGAATTTTTCCTGTATCACAAAAACCAAACATATCTCAGCTTTTTACAACATAGAATAGAAATAATGACAGCTCATTCATCATTCTGGTAGCTATTCCCAGGTTTGATCAATAGCCTATCTAAGCATTTCTTCTCTTCTCTACTGCTTTATATTTTAAACTTTTTTTTTTCTGTTTATCTTTAATGCTTCAATATCAATGATTATTTATCAATGCATAATGTATTAGTTACAACATTAACATATTTAATATAGCATACCTCCAAAATTTTTTAATGGCTAAAGAGGGGCACCTTTGTTGAAATGAACATATTTTTAAACGCAATCTAATTTGTAGACACATTTTCTGCTATTTCTATCAACATTATTGTGAGTTTTAGAGCTGCGGAACCCTGTGATGACCTCACACCCAGCAAACATTCTGACATCAGAGGATGGAAAGTGGGACAGGGCCATTTAGGGTCAAAAGAGGGACACTTGGGAGGTACAATATAGGCATGAGCTTTGTCAGGGAGATGGGGTTGGGTACGCATGGGAATGCTCAGATATTTTCAATGCTTAACTTATTGCTTAATGTCCTTGTATCGTCAATCAAATACTAGATATTAAAGGATACCGTACATTAAAGAGGATAGTTGGCACCATTGTGTAACATATTTCAAATACCGTATTGGCCCGAATATAGGCCGCACTTTTTTCCCCCACTTTAAGACTTTAAAGTGGGGGTGCGGCCTATATTCGGGGTCTAGCGCCCGACGCCCGGGACATGCAGTCCCGGGCGCCGGGCAGGCAGCGGGGTTAGGATACAGATCCCCCGCAGCGGTGCAGGGGACCTGCATCCTACTGTCTGATACGCTCAGACAGCCTCCCCTGCCGGCACTTTCCACGGGGGGGGAGTACCGGCACGGGAGGTTGTCTAAGCGCATCGCACGGACGTTCACCGGCAGCGGCGATGCGCCGTTGCCGGTGAACGTGCGCACGATGCATTCTAACCCCCCCCGACTTACCAGGGCAGACTCCCGGGTCTTGCAGGGGCGGCGGAAGACATCTACGCAATACGCGTAAACAACTTCCGGTACAGGCACTTCCGCTGAGTGCCGGCACCGGGAGTTGTATACACGATGTGCATAGATGTCCCCCTCCAGCCCCGTAAGACACCCGGGAGTCTGCTCTGGTAAGTCGGGGGGGGGGACAGAGTGGCAGCGTATCTCGAGGGGGGGGAGGACAGAGTGGCAGCTTATCTCGAGGGGGGAGGACAGAGTGGCAGCATATCGCGGGGAGGACAGAGTGGCAGCGTATCTCGAGGGGGGGGAGGACAGAGTGGCAGCATATCTCGGGGAGGGGGAGAGGACAGAGTGGCAGCATATCTCGGGGGGGACAGAGTGGTAGCATGTTGTTTGGTGCTTTTTTAAAGAAAAAAATTTTTTCTTTAAAAAAGCACCAAACTTTTAGGGTGCGGCCTATATACGGGGGCGGCCTATATCCGAGCCAATACGGTATGTCATAATAACATATTAATAAATCAGTGTTTTTTTTAAAACGGTGTACATTTTCCAAATGGTGTGAATAAAAAAAAGATAGAATATTTTTTGTAGAATAAATCCACAGACATTAGCACTGCTAGCCTGCCACATACTGCTTGAGACTTTATCAACTTTGCCTGTATAATCTTCTAACTTTTTTTCTCCCTGTAAAACCGTAATTTTTGTTATGGGTTTTCTACTAAAATAAACATATTGAGATCCTTGTGAAATATTGTGACATCTGTAGAAACATATTGCATTGCAGCAGAATCGCCTACTTGGCAGCTCCTTTTAATCTGGAAGAATTAATGAGTACAGTTATAATAATTATACTAACTAAAAATTATTTTTTTCTTCTCATGCTGTGAAGAAGAATCCTGTGTTTAGCATTTTTTGGCTAAGATTGTCTTCTTAAATAAGTTAATTTATTACATAGTGCAAAGCATATAAACATACAGCACCAAATGACGATGTACTTGAGTACTGTAGGTTACTTTTCTTGGGAATGACGGAGGAGAGTGTGAGTAGTCTAAGAGGTAGATGTCTAGCGTTCTATAACCTCACACGCGTTTTTATACCCTTTTTCTAAATTAGTCTGTATGAAGGGTTTACTTTTTGTGGTGATGTCATAGTTTATGGTCTTTACTATTACCTCATACCAGTCATCCAGTCCATCTATTAGTCCACACAGGTTAAAACACATGTTCCTGTCATTCATGTTTCACTCATACCTAAAGTAGATATATATATAGAGAGAGAGAGAATAACGCAAGGCGTTCTTAGAATATCACTGCCCACATACATTGAAAGCCACACCCTTGTGTATCATAAGCCCTGCCCCTGACAAGGCCACCCCCCCCCCGAGGAGCGAGAGCTCCGGGTAGCCGAAAGCCTAAAGGTTCCCAGGCATAAGAATGGTCTAATCATTTAATCTTGAGATCGTTAATGGTCTATCGCCATATTATCTAATGGTAAACCTTTGTGTCCTATCCCTTACCTGCCTGATGTTAAAGGGGAACTACCACATGTGATAATATTTGCAAGAGTCTTGGCCGGGGCCGAACTGGGAACGACAAGCCGGCTTGGTCTTGGGGGATGACGAATCTCACGTCCAATTCTTAATAGAAGAGCATACTGAAGAACTCAATCTTTACAAAAACACTAGGAGAAAAATGCTGCTTAAAAAATTCTATAAAGTGATGTTTTTACTATATATATATATATATATATATATATATATATATATATATACATTTTCCCACATGTTATAACATTCTTCTCTCCTGCAGTGAAATGTTCTGCATTTTCCAATACTACGCCACGATTCACAGCAAGTTGCCTAAGTCTCTTAAGTGGTGTTCTCAGAGATAATGCATGTGCGGCGTGAAGTGCAGCGTATAAGCTTACCTTGTATAACACATTTACAAACTTTAACTAGGAAAAAATGTCAGTGTGAGGGTCTAGTGATTGAATCAAATCATTTCAGGTGATGCGTTTGTTGACCAGGGAAACGATGAATAGAATTACTTCAAGAGCATGTTTTTAATGTGTGTGTCGTGTAGAGAGATTGAACCTGGGATAAAAATGCATTTACTTGTTGTGTGATTCACCATTTATACAGTGATTATTTTGTCACTTGGATTTCAACAAAAATGTGCTGAGTATTTTTTATATTTTTTTGGAAAATAAAAAAAAATAGCTAAAAAAAAAAGATTAAGTTTAATTGTGAGTTTCATGATTCAAGTGACATTATACTTTAAAAATGATTGTAGTTTCTTTTGAATATTCCAATTTTATCTTCCCAATATCTCGGGAATTTTTGGATAAAGCAGCTTCCTTCTGGGCGACCAGCACTGAAAAATGATCTAGTTGCCAAAAGTCACCGCTTCAGCATTTACTTTAGATCGATAGCAGGGATATCAGGTAGATGCTGATTTGGAATTAAAACAAGTATCTCTAACCTGATCTAAGTCGGTGCCGCCAGCGGCTGGATATACCTGGCCACACAATATCTGAGCAGACATCATCAGCCAGCTCTCACCTTAAAATGCCAGGGCCACCCGGTCATCACCAGTCCAACCCTGTCCTCACTGGAGGAATTGTGAGAGATCATTCACTTGGCATCTGATCTAAGATGATTGGCATACCTGGGAACTTCCTAGGGTAGGCTCCTCAAAGCTCTCCCTCTTCGAGGGGAGTGGGTTTGGGGGGTCAGAATGTGTAGATGGGGCATGTGTAGGGTGCTGCTAGCTGCAAGATGTGTAAGGAGGGGAAGCCAAATACTTTGGCCCTGCCCGGAGAAAGAAGAAACTGATCCGGAGACTCAGGGGACCAGGAATGCTGCCATTTTTGAGCTGCCTAAACAGGCGCTCCATTTGCCTCAGGACCAACATACAATCAGAGTCACTATTCTTTTAATGAGATACCTTTGTTCTGCCAGCATAAGCAAGATCTTCTTACTTTAAAAAGCAAAAAAGATTAAAATCCTCCCCAACTTATACAATTTCCTCACCTTCCCATTCTACATCTTGTAGACTTCAAGAAGCTCAAACATCAAATCAATTATTGGCCTATCATGTTTTTAAACCTAATGGAGAAAACACTACTTACTGTGCCCGTGCAACTTTAGATTTTTTTTTTATAAAATTAAAAAGAAAAAAATATTTTTGAGGGATCCTGAGCAACTTTAAAGGTTCCCTTTAAAAAATTATACCTGTTTTTTTTTTGTTTTGTTTTTTGTTTTTTGTTTTTTTTTAATATTTGTTACGATGAGATTAAGAAATCAAATACTTTATTTTGTAATTCTGCATAGAGCTTGCTGGTCACATTATATGCACATCGCTTAGTTTTATTTGACCTGTGATTCATGTCTAAAACCGATCTCGGGATATTTGTATGGAAGGCATCTGAAACACTTGAAAAAGAATCTGTCATGTAGCGTCAAAGTGGATTTTTCATTCTCAGCTGTAGAAATACACAGTAGGAAATTGCTTTGGATATTCTTTGGACAGCAATCCTCAAGCAGCTAAGACTTAAGGATTTTCAGTAAATCACACTTCAGCTGACTTTCTAGATCAACAATTTTAAAAGAAAAAAAATATATATATATATATATACTGTATACCGTATTTGCTCGATTATAAGACGACCCTGATTATAAGACGACCCTCCAAAATCTAAATATTAATTTAGGAAAAAAAACAAAAAGCCTGAATATAAGACTACCCTATAGGAAAAAAAGTTTTACTAGTAAATATTAATTCATTTAAACAATTTTTTCATATTTAATAAAAGCTATGATTGAGAAAAATATATATTTTTTTATTTCCTTTTATTTGCCAACCTGCCCCCCCCGTTATGCACATCTGCCCCCAAGGTTGCCACTCTGCCCCCAGAAATGCCTTATACCCTCCTATATGCCACTCTGCCCCATGATATGCCTTTTAACCCCCTATATGCCAGAGTGGCATATAGGGGGTTAAAAGGCATTTCTGGAGGTATATATATATATATATATATATATATATAACTGCTAACAGCAATCAAACTCCTATCAAGCCAAGGCAGCCAGTACATGCTGGAACCTGGGGATGATAGGAGTTTGAGTACAGCCTCCCTATGCCATGCTACCACCCCCCCCTACACACCCATGCTATCACACACACACTCATTCACAAACATTTAAATACTCATTCATTCCATTAATCACACATACACACACACTCAAACCCCCCACCCCCTTACCTGAACTGCAGATCTCCCACTCGCAGACTTCTGCAGGGGCCCGGCTGTGCGAGCAACTTCTCTGGCCCCGCCCCCAGAGGAAGGAGGGGGAGGCAGAATTATGTGACACGCTGCTAGCTTCCTGCTGCTAATAGAAGAGACGCTGCTCGGGACCAAAGCACCGGTAAGCAGCCTGGCCCCAGCAGACATTTTTTTGAGGTCTAATTAGAAGACGACCTCGATTATAAGACGAGGGGTATTTTTCAGAGCATTTGCTCTGAAAAAATCCTCGTCTTATAATCGAGCAAATACGGTATATTAGATTATAAAGCAGAACCAGACACTATAATAAAACTACAGGGAAAATAGAAAATTGGAAAATTTTGTTAATAATGTTTTTTTTGTTTCTGATCTTTTTTGTATTCATTTTTATTAATATAACCGTATTAATTCTTTACATTAGTTCAGATTATTAAGATAAATGTGTATTTGGTACGCCATTAATCTCATATCATGCGGTAGCTAATAAAAAAAAAAGTAAGGGTTGCATCTTAAGGAATTTAATAGAAAAGCAAAGCTGCTTAATATTTTCTCTGGTCTTCTTTCTGTCCTGGTGGGCAGAGATGAGTTCCGACGATCCAGGTTCGGGATAATATAGATTATAGGCACTGATTTATTTGAGGACGCGCATTATACAATCCTCAATAGAGTAAATGGACCTGCGTAGGAGGTCAGAGAACTGGCCCATTTATGATCCGCACACCAATAGGGTGATCCAACCACTTTTTGAGGGGCTGCCATAATATATGGTTGGCGGAGTATATGGACGATTCATCTATTGGAAATGTTCAACATGTAGGAACGTTCCATTGGTTTCCACGACTGGTTGTCACCCTTCCTATGCTGACGATCGCCTTGAGCTCTCTCAATGGATACCAGACATGTGTTTGATTTTCTGCGCCAGCATTTCCCATTTTACAACATAAAACACAGAAACATTTATACGTTAGGTGGAAAAGGTTAATTACACAGCTAGACGCCATAAGAATAACTAACAGTATGCTTTCAGAGGTTAGCGGGAACGTATGTTCATGTTTATGTGTTATATACGATTTGTATTCATCTCTGTAAAATATCATTCATTACCAGGTTTTCTATTAAAGGCTGAAAATAATTTCCGTTTGCATAAATGGAAAAATGATGCAAATTACAAATGGCACTGAAAAAGCATTAAATATACATAGTTTTTCGTAAAACAAAGCAAAATGAAAGGTTCCCAGAACAATGGTACCTGGAAATAACCTGCATCCATATATACAGTAAGATTTAACTCCTTAAGGACAATGGGCGGTCCCTAAACCAATTGAAAACAATGCATTTTGAGCCCGTACATGTACGGGCTTTGTCATTAAGGGGTTAAAAAGAAGTGAATATAACATATCATTTATATAGATGCAATGGTTTTCCAAAATTCTGCTAAGGCATATTCTGCAAATCCCTTTTTTGTCAAGAACCCCCCATTCCTGTCAATACTAAGGATGCCTTTTATGTATTGGTACTAATAACATTTGTTTTGTGAGTTGGTGAGCACTTTTGGGCAGTCTTACTGTGGTCGCTAGGCAGGCCATTAGACCATAGCATGCAGTAACTTTTCTTCTTAATTTTACTCCATATTGCTCATTTCTAGGCTCTCTTTAGCTTATAAACCATGGCTGTCCTTCCCATCTTGGAAGAAGAGAAAGGGCCCCCCTGGACCAGTAAGGAAGGGGGACATGACTGCTGGCCTAGGCCTAATGCTTGTCAGTGTCCCCTGTCCTTATTGGCTGCTCTTTGCAACTTTGTTGCAGGACCTAGGGGTTATAGGAAGGTGAAGGGGGGTCATCTCCCTCTTTGCCTTCCTGAAGCTGCCACAGCACCTGTGATTGTCCCGCCCTCCCACCCCGTATTTTATCTGTCAGGTCAGGTTGTTTTTCCTTGTTTTCTGTCTCTCTGTTTTTATTGTCACAGCAGCGGTGTTGTTCCCCCCCCTGGCCAGCGGTTATGACTTTGTTATCTGGAATTTGCCCTACGGGCTTGGGGAGGCGTGTCCTGAAGACGGCTGATGGCATCGGATGGACTAGGACTCTTGGTGCACGTGGTACAATAACCGCCTATCGGGCCCAAAAGGTTCGGTAGCTGGCGGGTCGTTTAAGTATATAATTATGTCGTTTTTGGTTTATGTTCTGCTGGTCGATAAAGGGGGGGAATGTAATAAAGCTGTGGCCTATGCCCTACCCACAACAAATGTGTCTTGTTTCTTATTTCGGGTATGGGTGGGTATTTTCTTTGGGCTATAGGCCTAAGCAGTCATGTCAAGCAGAGGTCAAGGCCAAAGGCAAACAGGGTAATCTAAGAGGTAAGGAAGAGGTAAAATACCAGGTAATCCAAAAGAGACGCTGCAACACATCAAGGAGGCAAGGTCTGAAGACTAACGTCCAATGATACACAGGGAGAAAAGTTCTGGAACACTGGAGAAATGAGGAATAAGTCTGTGTGGTTTTATACTGTTATAAAAAAAGAGAAGGAAAGCGAATAAAATGCGAGGAAAGGAGATAAGAGAGGGAGGGAGAGAGAGAGAGAGAAAGAAAGAAAGAAAGAAAGAAAGAAGAAATACAGATCTGGTCTACCAGAAAAATCAATAGAGGTTAATACAGTGATATATAGGATAGGCATATTGCTATCCTGACTATAAGACGCGACCAAGGACTAAATACGTTTTGAGGACTTTTTGGTATGAAAAATGAGCAGACTACACAGACCGGATTCTATGTTGCATGTTATTTGTGTTTAATTAAAAATGATATGCCATCTCAAAGCACATCAAGTGTTATTGTCATACAAATCCCTAATGGATGCTTACATTCTACTGCAGAATAGTCAGGCACAGCATTCTGTTACATTACGATGTATTATATTAAGATGCCTTCTGTGTGCAGGTGACATTCCAAGCTATTGAGTCTCAGATCTTAAAGAAGGAGTTACTTTCTCACAATCCATGAGTAGTGACGATGATGAAATGGCCTCTGAGAAACAGCCTCAGGGGTCTTTACTGTTTATTAAAGATTTTTTTCTAAGCATGGATGATCAATTTTATTTAAAGCACATTTCAAGTATATTGTATTGCTCCTATTTGCCCTATAGGTTCCTCGTATAACACCATATCGCTTAGCCTAAACTACCAGTTGTCCATATCTGTTAATCCACAAAAAGAGAAACAAAAATCCCTTCTTGATTTCAGACGCAATGCGACCTTTTTAGTAAAAAACACTTTAGACAAATTTTTGTTTCGTTTTTGGTCCATTTATTTTCAGACAACAAATTTAGTTTCCTGCCCTTTCGGTTCAGATAGAAATCAGAGGGCTTTTTACTTTTTTGTCACTCACCCTCATTCATCATGCGCTTTCACACCCACTCTCTCTCACATTCTCATTCACTTTCTCTCACGCGTTCGATGAATGTCTCCCTACCTTCTCTGCCGACCATGCCCATGTCTCCTTGCCCTGCTTCTTCCCTAGCATCTTCTTGTTCTTCTGAACTCTGGGGGATAAGTTCTTCAGTTTTTCAAATATTGGTGAAGTTCAGTCCTGCACCAAGGGGCTAACTGTGCCTGTCATCTGCCAGTGCCTGCCCACGCCACATATATTTTTTTTTATTTTTTTTTAAATATTGTGGAAATTTAGTCCTGAACCAAGTGTGTTTGTCTGCCAGTGCCTGCCCAGGCCAAGTGCCTACTGCTGCTCCTTCTTTATTCTGGGGATCCTAACTGGCAAAAATCAAGATGGCGGATGCAACTGTCTGAAAGAGAAAGATTGATATCACGGAAGCACACCCTCAGAAAACAGATAGGTGTTTCACGGTCATATGTCAGGGGGCATGGCCCATTGTGGGTTGTCTTGGGGGGCAACGGGCTACCTCATAAAGTACTTGGAAGGCCAAATAAAGTTCCTATGGAGACACCATAGTAACCGATTGGCAGATGATCTTCCTCAGGTGAGAGATTACTACCGTGATGCTATATATATAAAGCTCCTCCTCCTCTCATACCTTGCTTAGTTATAGATTAAGCTACACTTCAGTGTGACCTGTGCTCCTAAAGTTCCTGTGCCCTGATTTCTACCTTTGCTGCCATCCCTGACCTCTGCTTTCAGTTTTGACCACATCTTCAGCTTTGCCCTTTTGTACTTCACTTTTGGATTTTTTTGCCTATGTGTATCTATTCACCGTATTCTTTTCAACTGTTCTGGGACGGCATCCCTGATTGTACATGGATGTGTGGCTATACTTCCTGATGGTATACGTTTTGCCTGATGGGACGTACACTCTAATCCTTCTCTATGGTAGATTTCCCCCAAAACAGACATAGAGAGAGTAACATGTCACAGTGGAGGTCTTATGGAAGTGAACACTAATGCCACAATGTGAGGGAGTTCTACTAATCACAGTCACTTGATACCAAAAAAGGTGTACAACCCAAAAGACACCTATAGAGTCCAATCAAACAAAGGTTTATCGTTATCTAAATGGAATGATAGCTATCTAAAATATGTATTGAGAAGGTGCTGGACTATGTACACATTTTGTTAATATCAATATTTAATCTTTTTTGTTTATCTTTTATTATTTTTTTTATTGATATATAATGTACTTTAGGTTTATTACATTTGATTTTTTGACTAGTCACCTTGTGGTCTTCCTGATACATATTTTATATACCTACTTTTTCCAGTTTTCCTTCTACAATTGCATCATTTTACACTTTACTATGTTGAAATGCATCTGCCATTTTACCACCCAGTCTTAGGTTTTGTCTTAATCCTTTAGCCGAGGGATGGCATTTGTTTCTTATTTAGTTATCTTAATTTTTTTTTTTTTGCCATATGCAAATAGTAAGATGTTGCTTTCAGTGCCTTGTTCCAGATCATTGATAAATACATTTAAAAAATGAAACCAAGGACAGACCCTTTGGGTTCTTAACTGGAGAATGTTCTATTAACCGTTTCAACCAATTCTGTATTGAAGTGTAAATTCTCCTAGCCCAAATCTCCTTTAAATTTAGATGTTTCTCAAATGGTCCCATCTTGGCCTTCACTGAGCACAGGTAGAGATCAACATTAGCTGAACAGATCAGGACTTTTACTGCTTCCACGACAGAAGCAATATCCTTAAATATGAAAAATGCAAAAAAAAACCACAAATTGATATGAGATATTGATTTTTAGAATGTCAGAGTTAATGCCGAGATTATGCCAAATATCTAATCGTAATCACATCTCTGGCTATGTGATTCAATTAGATTTCAATCATATCATTCCATTTATTAAATTACTCTAAAATGACACTTTAGGTTCTATCATTGACAAAATGAGTCATTCTGAGAAATACCTACGTGTCCGTGAACGAAGGCTGAGAATTCTTTATACCGGCATGAAAACCCCGTGCCTTGCTTATTTCATGCTGTCATAAAGAGCCAGTCAATGAGTATTTGGAGAATGGAATTATACATATGTCTGGCTCTTCTTGGTTATCTCCTTATTATTTTCCTGAAAAAAAAAAGACATTATATAAAAATCTATATTTACCGTTCCCAGTTGTTCTTCAAAGTTAAAAGATTGATGGATGCTGGTTTTTGACCAGTTAAGTTCATAAGAAAAGATCTTTGATGAAAAATGTGGGGTTTTTTTTAGCTATTTTACCTTGAATGTCATGGTATTGCCAGTGGACTAGCCCCCAGATACAAGAACGCACTGTGAAATAGTGACTTTGTAATAAAGATAGAAACAAAGAAGCATGGAATATGATAGCAAATAAGAACCAGTTGGCCGATCTAGTCTGTCTTCTTGCTGTAAAAACCTCAAATATGATTGGGTGCTTGCTCTCTTCTAATGCCTTTCTCATGTATACTTAAATCCCTCACTGTATTACCGTATATATATATATATATATATATTATTTATTCCCATGGAGTGTTTCTAACAGCCTTGTCATCCTGTGGGGGAGCTAATGGGCAAAACCCATTTATAAATAAAGCCTACTTTCTAAATGTCATAGGACCATTCCATTAATGTTAGCGTTATGTGCTGCGCATGCATGAGCAATGGAACATAATAGCAATCTAATGGCATTGTAAGAGCCATTTATACCAAAGATACATGAACTCCAATTTACATAATTACTGAGATTTTGCTGTGTAGCTCATGAAATACACCTGCGACATCTTTAATTCTATGGTTTTTGAAATCTCTTTTTTTTTTGTGTCCCGGCCTTTTATTTAGTACATTATAGGCAATCTTTATACTTTAAAAAATAAAAAATATACAGTAAAGCTGGTATATTGCTGTACAATGCAGTATTGCACAATGGGTGAATATGACATAACAAGAAGTGCACAATTGGAATTTACTAGACAAAAGGTAAGGAGTGCCTGCCTCAAAGGAGCTTACAATCTAGAAGATGTTGCTAACCAACCATGTTATTAACCATCCGCATTAGAAGAGCAAATTGAATCACTATCAGCAAGAATGGGTAAGCCAACTATTACACAAAATTAGAATATGCGTGGTTGAGTAATAATAACTGATCCTGCTATAAACATCTGTCTACTTTTGCTGCTTCATTATCCAACTAAGGGTAACACTGCCAAGACAATTAGGACAATGATGTCATTCAGGCTCCCACAGTGACATCAGCGATCTAATTCCATTGGCTCAGGCAGGTGACAATAACAATTTAAAAGCCACAGGTGATGAGTTCATTTCATTAAGATGCATATAACCTTTTTTATTCTGGTATAACATGCAGCATTCCTTCGCTTCCCCTGTTTAAACTGAATCCATGCTGTTGTCAGATTCCATCAATGAAAAGGAAAAAAACTAAACATTTTTTTAAAAGTGTGCAGTACACAATATATTTATACATGCATTTTACACGTTTACATTGCTCTTATGAAAGTAAGCACTGCATAAAAAAATAACACACAAACACACTCCTTTATTGTATTTCTTTTAGTATGGCTTTATCTGTAGCTGGTATAACTCTCCCTATAACTACAATATGAGCCTCATGCCCTCTAGTGGCGATCACCGGTACCACAGGTCTACAACCTTCTCAGTGTCTCAGGATCATTTCTCTTTTTTTCTCCCTATCACATCTGAGCTCCCCACTGTTCACCTCTTTCCTCCTCTGTTCAGCTGTCACCCAGCAATGCTACCTTGGAATATTGTTTTTTCCCCCTGTATACTTGCCTGCCTCACTGTTTTTTCGCACCCTTCTTTTGAAGAAGCCTCCTGGATGATGCCCAGCATCTTCTAAATCATTCCACACCTCCTGCAAACTCACCTCCCTGGATCATCCTTCCCAACTTTCCTTAGCAGGTGATTGAAATTCTGCTCCTTGTGCCTCCATCTGAGTGTATTGTTATCAATGGACAGTGTGATGTCAGCACTGAGGTCTGCTCTCCATCACCAGGCATAACATCAGCTTTGAACCCAGCTGGCACTGGCATGAAGATGTGGCTTTACTCTCTAACAATGTTCCTGGGTTACCTACAAGCAATTCCTTAAAAAGCCCAGGCTGGAATGGCTTCAGGTAATGTGTTTTTTTTGTGCATTCACTTTATGAAATGTAATATATAGGATTTGTGTGATATTCTGATTTTTGGCAAGTTATGAAACATCTGTAGCATTAGGAAAAAAAACCTAGACCCTTGTAAACTTATATGTGTTTTTTGTAGGTGGGTATATGTAACCTTTTGACATGTTCAGTGCATTGCTTTGCTTCTACATACTGACATGTATGATGTATTTTTGCTGAATTGAATAAGATTCCTTTATTTTCATTCAAGAATATATACAATTTAATACCAAAGCAATCGTGCTATTAGTGTATTACATTGTGGCAGTTTTTTTTATTGCTTTATTGAGTGGTTGGTCTGTTTTATGTTTATTTATATTTATATATAATGCAATATTATAAGACTTTGGAAATTAAACCATCCATTTAGGAAATATCATGCTGATAACTGGACTGCAGATGATATTTTTCCTCCTTATTAATTACTTTATATATTATATCATATGCCTTATATTAGTTCTTTAATCATGTCTAGTCCATTTGCAGCTTCTATATGTTTTCTGTAATGTGATTTTTATTTGAAATCTTATTAACCCCTTAATGACAAAGCCCGTACATGTACGGGCTCAAAATGCATTGTTTTCAATGGGTTAAGTTGGTTGTAACTTAAATATTGGAAAGGATGATGGTTGGAAGGTATTACCAATTCCCAACCTAAACCAATAATGGTTAGCAGTCAAGGTCATTATTCGAGTTCCAATGGGCACCAATATAAACTTCCATTTTTATAACACACCTGGAAATAAAGATTGCTCCATTTGTTCATTTAAAATATTGTTCATCAAAGCTTGTCCATCAAATTGAATTGTATAAAAAATAAAAGTTAAAATTACTTTGATATGAAACAACTTGTGAATTTATATATGTGCTTACCTGGTATGGGACAAATATTTACCCAGGTAGTTTCTATATCTGATGTGTTTTACAGCAATAGGCAGCAAATGTAAGCAAAATTGCTTTCCCAAGTCCATTGAATAATGAAAAGGAATTTGCGTTGGACATATAATTGTTAATATCAAAAGTCTTGCTTGCAGCCATGCCCTTCCAGTTCATCCTGGTGTAAAGTTACTGGGGGGTAAAGGATAATAGAGTGATGATACGAGGGGAGGGCAGCCTGGAGAAAGACCAAGAGAAGATTGAGAAAATAAATGGAGTGAGAAGTGGTAGGGGAATTTTAATGATGGGGAACATTGATTTCAAGAAGAGCTCGGTTTGCATTTTTCAAGTTGAGCCTACATGTACTGCTGTGCGAGTGCAGAGAGCATACTCGAGTATGCTGCCTGGTTGAGTAGAAGCAGCCATGGGAGGAGGAGAACTGCAATCAAATATGAACATATGCTTTGATTTTCATACTGTAAAATGCAAAAAAATCACTTTGTAGCTAGAACACCCATTTAATGTCTTTCTGATCATATGTGTTGGGTCTGGGGTACTAATAAATATGAACCCCTTAAGTGTAGATGCAACCCATTAAAGTTTAGGTGTAGAATTCCAGACATGTAAATTGATCCAAAAAATGTTGCATTTCAATGTCCTTTTCAATTTTGGGGGCTTCTGATAATTAAACAGTAAGTTATCACCTGGGTCTCAGAGGAAGCTCTCGTGGAATAACTCAACTAGGGGTCATGTTGGAATGCCGAGTCTCTGGGCGAGACCAGGAGATTTCCCAGGTATGCCCATTGGGCCCATCGTGCCACTTATTTATCGACTGATTGGGGGAGATCAGAGATAGTAACGGTCCCAAATACACTATGTATCACTGTGCATGGTATTTAGTGTGCACAGCCTTCATGGCGACCTTACACAGTCCGCACATGCATCGGGTTGCAGGAGGTATTTAAAATGGATCTGTCAAGTTTCCCAAACATGAGATTTTTCTTTTCGGTAAATGAAATAAAATCCGCTTTGGGTCAGATACAAACATACGCTTCAAGTAAACAGTGAACATGATGAATTTTACCTGGGCTGGCGATAGAAATGGAAGACAAACAGTATTTAACCACCTGAGCTCCAATTCTGCTTCCCATCTGCAGATACGTATCTCTGGTACTAGAAGTTGCCATGGACTACAACTCTCACCACTGTCAGAATTGTATAGGTGTTTTCCATTATGCCGCGTGGAATATCCAGACCAGAAGGTGCCATATGTAAACTTTCTTGCCCATATTTTAATCCAAAGCACAAATGGATTACAGCTTTTAAGATTCTTCTGAATCTAAAAATCACCCCAAAAGGGTATGCTGTAGATGGGTCACAAGTTAAGACCTACTGAAGATGGCAAGATGTGAATGAATGTGGAATGTTTGCTAATGCCCTGCTCATTTATTTCAAGGACCGCAGAACCTTGCTTACACACCAAGTGCACTAACCCCTTGCAAGCAGGGGTAGGTAGAGTATCCAGACACCAATGTCAAGGCTTGCAGAAGTCATTGTTGCTTTTGGGCCGCTGAGTCAAATGTCCTTCACAAACACTGTTGCTGACTACCTCTGCTTGGAAATGGCAGCGCAAGTAACGGACATTCGACTTAGCAGATCTGCCGTGATGGAGACAAATGGCTAATTGTATCCAATTATTATACATGATTACATGTTCTATAGCTGCGAACGGAGGTTTGGAGCACTTCAATTGTGGAATCAAATCTCTTTTGGCTAGGTTGTTCTTTTAAAAAGGGAGAATTTCTTGGAATATGTCATGGTCTTTTCCTCCCTTTTTCTAACTATAACCCCCAAAATGACCAGTCTCTAGTATGTCGTATTGGAAAACCCACACGTGACCAAACACATCTTTTAACAACCCCATATTTTTGGTTATATGGTCACGTCTCTTCTGAATAAGTGACAATGACCCGCTGGTCACATTCAATGCTGTAGATAAGCGTCTATCTAAATTGTTATTTTGGTTTCTGGATTCTCGGGGAAAGATTATTTTATTTCTTGTAAAAGTTTCTCTTGGATCTTTGAAAAGAAAGCATTTTGGAAGAAAAAAAGAATATTGATAATAGTTATATTGTTCTGGAAGATCATCCTGTCAATAACAGGTACTTCATAACTACACTTCGTTCTTTTATTCTTCTCAGGTAATTTCCCTCTGAATTCGAAACAGACAGCCATTACATTTAGCCATCTATAAGGATTTTTTTTTAAAACTCAACTTCCCCGATTCATGATTGCTTTTTTTTGCTGCTGCTGCTTATTTTAGTTGTTAAAACTTTAAAAGTAGTTAAAGGATATAGTTATATATAAAAAGAAAAGGAAGTGGGGTTATTCTAGTGCTACATTTGTAGTTTTGGAAGAAATAATAAAAACTAATGGGCAGTATATATATATATATATATATATATAGATATATATATATGTATATTTACATATATACTTGGACCAAAGCTGGCCCTTACATAGGTCCCAGTGGGTCCAAAGAGGCCTGGCTCGCAATCTCCATTGCAGTTCCCTCCAAAAACGTTAGATGGGGTTGAGGTCAGGGCTCTGTGTAGGCCACTCGAGTTCTTCCACAAAGAACTCATTGGATCATATCTTTACGGACCTTGCTTTGTATGCTGGGGCGCAACCATGCTGGAACAGGAAAGACCCCTCCCCAAACTGTTCCCACAAAGCTGAAAACAATTATCTAAAATAGTTTTGACCTCACCTGGTGGAGACTAGTAGCACACTAATTCACTGTAGTACTTTTTATTTAAGTACATTCCATCCTGTCCTCTTATTTATATAATAGCTATAAAAATTATTCCAAATATATGATAATTTATGTATATGAAGTGAATATGAGGAATGACTTGGTCATGGAGGACAACAATAATTATAGAATCAACTAGTCAAGTATTTAGCTCTAAATTCTTACCAATGAATCCTCTAACAAAACAAATTGCTAAAGACAGTTTTTCCCGAGATGAGAAGACATCATTTGACAAATCTTAAATCTCCCCCATTCAAGAGCTACATTTGTAGTCAACGTGCTTTGCTAGCTGCTGCCCTCAGTGAGCACATTTCTATTATTTTCTGATTTTAACCGTTCAAGTTTAAGAAAATCAGTGAAGCTCAGACAAAATCCATTATTCATTTTTGTAGCAACTGAAAGAAATGTCTATAGTTTAAAATTCTCCCCTAAACCTACATTGTTAATATTTATGGGGTTGCCTGCTTAAAGGGGAACCTGCAATGTGTAAAAAAAACACTACCTATCAATACATCATTTTCGTTATATTTTTTATTTATAATACATTTCATTTAAACTGATGTTTTCCAGCGCCTATATCTGTAGGCATTAATCTGGATATTTTAGCAGTACTGTGCACCTCTCTGGCACCGCCTATCCGGAGCCCCCCTTGCCCGATGTGGGTAGGAGGTTCCGCTGACGTTGGTGGGAGGTGCTGCTGACATTGCGGGAAGTGGGCGGGGAATGGGGCGTGCCACAATGCTGGTACCGCAATCCAGAATCCAGGGAGTTCCCAGGTTGGACTGAGCACCACTAACATTTGCAAAAAAAACATAAGAAGAAAATGTCCAAAAAGCAAATGCCCAGTGGGCAGTTTAAGTCCGTATTTATCTTTACTGCCAGATCCTGCATTGACAGTGTAAGAATTAGACTTGTGCATTCGTCTTCGGGCGAACATGAAAACGAGCACGAAGAGGCCGTTTTTTTGTTCGTTCCGAAGGAACGTAGAACAGAATACAGTGCCGGCAAACCGTAGGCGAAGACGAAGACTCACAATCACGAAGAATCGAAGATTCTTCGTGATCGTCTTCGTTTTTGCCGCGCAACCGCCAAAATTTCAAACAGGAGTGAGCTGATCCTCGTCTGTCCAATCAGCTCACTCTTGTGACGTAACGCTAAGGGTCTCGTCCAATGCCTGTGCTGCTGTTTTTTGAATTCTGAAGGCGCCTTTATAAGACCAGAGCTTGCCTGAGAGATCCATTCATTTTTCGCTGTGACTGCTTTGGCAACACTGCTGTGCTGCATCCGAGCGTTACAGAGAGAGATTGTTCTGTTCTGTGTGAGACTGGTAAGCCTTTCTCACAGTGTACTTCATCCTCACTTCAGTGCTACTTAATATAATTAATTTAATAATAATAATTTGATTAATTTAATTTTTTTAAAATTAATTTGTCATCAACTTTAGTGTAAGTGCTGTTGAGTTGACAGTGCACCCAGTGCCTCAGTGGCACTGGGGTGCCCTTGCCCTGGGCTGGCACTAGTGCCTATTGCCTGTCCTGCTTAAATAAATTAAATAGAATTTATAAATTACAATTTAATAGAATCTATAATTTAATAGTTCATTATAATATATATATATATATATTTGTCAGTCATATATATATATATACTATAGTATACTAGTGTAGAGTGTACTGTAGACATTCATCTACTAGTGTCTAATTTAAAATCAGTAATATTAATTAATATAATTAATAATTGAATTCATTATAAAATATATATATTTGTCAGTTATAGTTAGTAATAGTATACTAGTGTAGAGTGTACTGTAGACATTCAGAACATCTACTAGTGTCTAATCTAAAATCAGTAATATCAATAATTCTCTAATTCTTTCTTATCTTAATAGTTAATTAAATTAGCTATAAATAAAAGTAATAATATTAATTAATTACTACTAGCGTATAGTTCAGCTAATCTTATTAGTACTGGTGCTGCAGCTCTATAGTTTGTGCTTTGTTTTAGCAACAGTAAGAGACCAAGTCAATTTTTCTTAATTAATCTTTCATTTTATTTCATTTGTTTTGCTCACCTCAGTCCATCAGTGAAGTGAACTTGTTGGGCTAGTGAGTGCAGCCGCATAAGTGCTGTGTTTTTTTTTGATCAGCAAGCAGTGACGTTAACTGTTTTGCAAAGATTTTCTCATTTATTTTACATTTTATTTCAATTTTATTAAAAGTACCCTTAGTGTTTTGCTCACCTCAGTCCATCAGTGAAGTGAACTTGTTGGGCTAGTGAGTGCAGCAAGCAGTGAAGATAACTGTTTTGCTGTGACATTTTATTTTATTTCTAATTCTTTTCAAGAAAAATTGACTGTGACGAGCTGTACTAAGCAAAGCTTCAAGCTACTAGCTGTAGTACTAAAATAATTCTAATCTTCTTTAATCTTAATCTATAATATATTATAAATAATAATATTCTAATTCATAATCTATAATATAAGTAATTCTAATTCTAAATTCTAATTCATAATCTATATTCTTCTATCTATAATACATAATATATAAGTAAATTAGTTCTAATCTATTAATATTATATAACTTAATATTAATTAATAAATCATATACTGAATCTGATTTAACCTCACTTTAGCTTAGTGGGTTTGAGAGCGTCTGCCTAGAGGTAGACTTATAGTAAGGAAATATAGCTTTAGGCTAGCATAGTAGTAGGCTAAGCTCTTAGGCCCGTGTAAATTCAAATTAAAAATAAAATACTGCTAGTTATTAAATAGTTAATCTTGAGTTAATAATTTAAATAACTTTAGGATTTTGGCAGATTGCACACAGCACAGTGCAGTAGTGCATAGTTTTACTTTTTAAGCAGTAGCACTGAAGAGAACTTCCTCTAATTTTTTTGTCTTTAATTCGTTTTTCCTTTTTTTTATTTTTATTTTTTTATTTTTTTTTTATAGTTTTTTAAACACTACACTACACTACACTACACTACACTACACACACAACACAAAATTTGAAATGGATCCTCCTTTTGGGACTAAGGAGGGACAAGCTCCATCTACCACCACCACCACCAGCACCACCACCAGCACCACCACCAGTTCTAAGATGCAGCCTTTGCGTCAGTCTAGTCGGCCAAGTAGGCCAAGCTCTCGCTTATCATTTGGGGAAGCATTGCTTGAAGGATCATCAAGTAAAGGAAAGGCACCAAAAGCAGGCAGTAGTAGTGCGGCTAGGCCCACAAGCTCTATGGTTTTTTACGGAAAGCCTAAAGCACCAGAAGCACGTTCAAAGTTAAAGGGTAGCACAAGTAGTACCAGCCCAGTGACTAAAAAGAAGTGCCTTTTGCCCCAAGCAGCATCTTCCCCATCCACCAGCAGCATGCAAGGTACCAAGCAGAGCCAAATTAGCAGCAAGACTCAGAGGGGTCCCAAACCAAAGCGATCTCATTCCTTTGTAGGGAAAACCACCACCACCACCCCCACCTCTACCGCCTCTACCACCACTAGTGCTGCGCCTACTGTTCCCACTGGTACCGCCACGCCATGTCCTCCTAGTACCTCTAGCAAGCCACCAAGTCCTTACAAAATTTTTGTAAAGACAGTTAGAGAGAGGGCTACACATAGTGGAACTCCACCTAGCGAGGTAGCAGAGGAGCCTGAGACTGAGAGGCCAAGTGCAGAGTCTATTCTTCCTGCTCGCACTACTACTAGTCACGAGTCTCACGACGATATCAGTCTTAGCTCCAGCCTAGCAGGAATTCCATTCGATCTGGCTAATGAAGAGCTAGACTATGAGCCAGAGGAAGTAGAGGAGATGAGTGGTCAGGAATCAGATTCCTCAGGGAGCAGTGTCCAAATGACTAGTGCACAATTTTCCCCTGAGCCTCCACCTTCTCCGCTACGATCATCACCATCACCACCACCAGCAGCAGCAGCAAAACCTAGCAAATCTAAAGCAATTAGCAGTCCCACTATGGCCAGTACTGTTACCACCAGTCCCACCACCACTAGTTCTGCCTCTGTTCATCCACCCCGAGCAGTAAGAGCAGCACCCAAGGCACACTCCAAGGCTATGCGCGCCCCAATTTGGGAGCACTTTGAAAATGTTGAAGAAGGGCGCTATGGAAAGTGCAAACATTGTGGGAAGCTAATAAGCAGAGGGAAAGTGTCTGGCCATTTTACCAGTGCTAGCATGAAGCATCACCTCAGCACTCAACACAACGCTGTGCTATTGGGGAAAGATGCAGAGGTAAAACTTAGTGCAGGCAGCATAGCTGGTGGCCGTGGAAAAACCCCAACAGCTTCTTCTTCTGAGCCAATAGCAGCAGCAGCAGCAGCAGCAGCAACTAGTGCTGGCAGCCAGAGACCAAGGCAGGTTGGAGCACTGCATGCCCAGCCCACCCTGGAAGAATTTGGGGCATTCCACTCCAAGAGAACGATGCCCAAACAGCAGGCCAATAAAGTAACGCGACTTATTGGTCAGTTCATTGCTGTTGGAGGGGCATCCTTCTCCATGATTGAAGGGGAGCCTTTCAAACAATTGATGGCGGCTGTGGCTCCACAATACACAGTTCCGTCACGTTCCACTTTCAGCAGGAACATTGTCCCCTCGCTGTATCGGTCCTGTGTTGCAGCAGTGAAAGAGGAGCTTTCCAAGGCTGCTGGTCAGTGTGTTCATTTCACTACAGATTTGTGGAGTGCACCTAGCGCCCAGCATGCCTTTCTTTCTTTGACAGCACACTGGTGGCAGCCCGGTGTGTCTAAGGAAGTTGCTGCAGCAGGCTACCGATCATTCCTTCTCCATGCAGAAGTGATGGATGAAAAGCACACTTCCCAAAATATTCTGCATGCGATTAGGAAAATGTTTAGCCTTTGGGTGGGAGCAGAGGCGGGCACCAATGTTGAAGTTGGTTTTGTGGTAACTGACGGAGGTGCCAATATGGTGAAAGCGCTGCGAGATGGTCATATTGTTGGTGTGCGCTGTGCAGCCCACATCATCCATCTTGTAGTGAAGGCAGCAATGTCAGAAGGAACTAATGTGGCAGCAGTAGTTCTGTCCCGCTGCAGAAAGATCGCTGGGCACTTTCACCATAGTGTTAAGGCTAGCCAACTTTTGAGGGAAGAGCAAGAGAGGTCAGGTCTTCCCGTACACTGCCTACGTCAGGATGTCAGTACACGGTGGAACTCCACGTTAGACATGCTAGAGAGGATTTTGGAGCAGCAGAGGGCAATCCATAATCTTGCCTCAGAGCACAATATAGGGATTACCTCTCCATTGAATAGGGAGGATTGGACAGTGATCGCCCAGCTAGTGGCAGTCCTTAAACCATTCAGGGATGCCACAGAAAATTTAAGCTCAAACACTGCCAGTCTGGCCCAGGTAATCCCAGTGTTCTCCCATCTAGGCAGCAAGATGGATGTGTTCCTTGGAAACCGTGAGGCTGTTCAAGGTGGCACTCTACATCCTGACGTAGCAGCCATAGTCAGGAAGCTGAAGGATCTGCTAAAAGTACACCTTCGCAAGCGAATGGAAGAGAGTCCCGAAATGATGCTAGCGTGCCTTTGTGATCCAAGAATTAAGGGAAAGCTAGCTTTGAAATTCAATGTTCTCAGTAGCTACCGGGAGCAATTGGTCAACAAGGTGCGTGACTGGCAGCGTAAAATGGGAATGCTGTCCGAGGAGGGTGAGGTGCAGGAGGAGGAAGAGATGATGTGGTCTGCTACCCCTAGCAGCAGCATCAGCAGCAGTGCCACAAGCAGCACAACACAGCTGAGTGGAGCAGCTGCGTTTTGGGAAGAGGCACTTGGCAGTATAGTTGGACCATCTGACAGAGCTAGCAGCAGAAAGGAGAGTAGTGCTGCTGAAATGGTCAAACTTTACCTCTGTGAAGTTCCTTCTGCTCCTAATGTTGATCCTCTTAGCTACTGGGATGAAAAGAAGAGTGTGTGGCCTGCACTCTCATGGGTTGCGCAGCAGCTTCTATCATGTCCGCCAACCACTGTTCAAAGTGAGCGCGTGTTTTCTATGACTGGAAACATACTGAGTCCACAGCGCTCACGCATGGCACCTCATCTGATGGAGCAGATTGCCTTTCTTAAATTCAATCTGCCCAAATTGGGTTACCCAGCTCTTAGCTTGGAAAGTTAAATTTTTTCTCTCTAATGTTTAAGGTAGTTTCTCCCCCTGGTTGCACTTGCTGCGGTGTGGCAATGCCTGCTACCTCCGCTGGTGTAGCCAATTTACGCTAGGGCCTAGTGTCTGAGCTCTGTAAGTCCGCTCCCAAACGCCTAGGACTGACAGTCTTTGGATGCTTTGCCCTGGGGTGAAACAGGTGAGTGGGTCGTCAATTGCCCACTCATTCACCTTTTTCCGTTTCCAACGCTGCTGCTGGTGGTGGTGCCAGTATCTTTTGCCAGTTCGCTTCCTGGCTGAAATCATGCCTCAGATGTCCCTAATGGAAAGGGTAGTTTCTCCCCCCTGGTTGCACTTGCTGCGGTGTGGCAACGCCTGCTACCTCCGCCGGTGTAGCTAGCTTATGCTAGGGCCTTGTGTCTGAGTTCTGTAGGTCTGCTCCCAAACGCCAAGGACTGACAGTGCTTGGATGCTTTGCCCTGGGGTGAAACAGGTGAGCGGGTCGTCAATTGCCCACTCATTCGCCTTTCCCAATTCTGCTGCTGCTGGTGGTGGTGCCAGTGTCTCTCTTCAATGCCAGTTCGCTTCCTGGCTAGTGTCATGCCTCGAATGTCCCTGATGGTAAGGGTAGTTTCTCCCCCCTGGTTGCACTTGCTGCGGTGTGGCAACGCCTGCTACCTCCGCCAATGTAGCCAGCTTACGCTAGGGCCTTGTGTCTGAGCTCTGGAAGTCCGCTCCCAAACGCCAAGGACTGACAGTGTTTGGATGCTTTGCCCTGGGGTGAAACAGGTGAGCGGGTCGTCAATTGCCCACTCATTTGCCTTTTCCAATGCTGCTGCTGCTGCTGCTGCTGCTGCTGGTGGTGCCAGCATCTCTTCTCTGCCAGTTCGCTTCCTGGCTAGTGTCATGCCTTAATTGTCCCTTATGGTAAGGGCAGTTTCTCCCCCCTGGTTGCACTTGCTGCGGTGTGGCAACGCCTGCTACCTCCGCCAATGTAGCCAGCTTACGCTAGGGCCTTGTGTCTGAGCTCTGGAAGTCCGCTCCCAAACGCCAAGGACTGACAGTGTTTGGATGCTTTGCCCTGGGGTGAAACAGGTGAGCGGGTCGTCAATTGCCCACTCATTTGCCTTTTCCAATGCTGCTGCTGCTGCTGCTGCTGCTGGTGGTGCCAGCATCTCTTCTCTGCCAGTTCGCTTCCTGGCTAGTGTCATGCCTTAATTGTCCCTTATGGTAAGGGCAGTTTCTCCCCCCTGGTTGCACTTGCTGCGGTGTGGCAACGCCTGCTACCTCCGCCAATGTAGCCAGCTTACGCTAGGGCCTTGTGTCTGAGCTCTGGAAGTCCGCTCCCAAACGCCAAGGACTGACAGTGTTTGGATGCTTTGCCCTGGGGTGAAACAGGTGAGCGGGTCGTCAATTGCCCACTCATTTGCCTTTTCCAATGCTGCTGCTGCTGCTGCTGCTGCTGCTGGTGGTGCCAGCATCTCTTCTCTGCCAGTTCGCTTCCTGGCTAGTGTCATGCCTTAATTGTCCCTTATGGTAAGGGCAGTTTCTCCCCCCTGGTTGCACTTGCTGCGGTGTGGCAACGCCTGCTACCTCCGCCAATGTAGCCAGCTTACGCTAGGGCCTTGTGTCTGAGCTCTGGAAGTCCGCTCCCAAACGCCAAGGACTGACAGTGTTTGGATGCTTTGCCCTGGGGTGAAACAGGTGAGTGGGTCGCCAATTGCCCACTCATTCGCCTTTTCAATGCTGCTGCTGGTGGTGGTGCCAGCATCTCTTCTCTGCCAGTTCGCTTCCTGGCTAGAGTCATGCCCAAAATGTCCCTAATTGTAAGGGCAGTTTCTCCCCCCTGGCTGCCTCTGTCTGCGGTGTGGCAACGCCTGCTACCTCCGCCGGAGTGGCCAGCTTACGCTAGGGCCTTGTGTCTGAGCTCTGGAAGTCTGCTGCCAAACGTCTAAGACTGACAGTGTTTGGGTGCTTTGCCCTGGGGTGAAACAGGTGAGTGGGTCGCCAATTGCCCACTCATTCGCCTTTCCCATTTTTCAATGCTGCTGCTGGTGGTGGTGGTGGTGCCAGCATCTCTTCTCTGCCAGTTCGCTTCCTGGCTAGAGTCATGCCCAAAATGTCCCTAGTGGTAAGGGCAGTTTCTCCCCTCTGGCTGCGTCTGTTTGCGGTGTGGCAACGCCTGCTACCTCCGCCGGAGTGGCCAGCTTACGCTAGGGCCTTGTGTCTGAGCTCTGGAAGTCTGCTGCCAAACGTCTAAGACTGACAGTGTTTGGGTGCTTTGCCCTGGGGTGAAACAGGTGAGTGGGTCGCCAATTGCCCACTCATTCGCCTTTTCAATGCTGCTGCTGGTGGTGGTGCCAGCATCTCTTCTCTGCCAGTTCGCTTCCTGGCTAGAGTCATGCCCAAAATGTCCCTAATTGTAAGGGCAGTTTCTCCCCCCTGGCTGCCTCTGTCTGCGGTGTGGCAACGCCTGCTACCTCCGCCGGAGTGGCCAGCTTACGCTAGGGCCTTGTGTCTGAGCTCTGGAAGTCTGCTGCCAAACGTCTAAGACTGACAGTGTTTGGGTGCTTTGCCCTGGGGTGAAACAGGTGAGTGGGTCGCCAATTGCCCACTCATTCGCCTTTCCAATTTTTCAATGCTGCTGGTGGTGGTGGTGGTGGTGGTGGTGGTGCCAGCATCTCTTCTCTGCCAGTTCGCTTCCTGGCTAGAGTCATGCCCAAAATGTCCCTAATTGTAAGGGCAGTTTCTCCCCCCTGGCTGCCTCTGTCTGCGGTGTGGCAACGCCTGCTACCTCCGCCGGAGTGGCCAGCTTACGCTAGGGCCTTGTGTCTGAGCTCTGGAAGTCTGCTGCCAAACGTCTAAGACTGACAGTGTTTGGGTGCTTTGCCCTGGGGTGAAACAGGTGAGTGGGTCGCCAATTGCCCACTCATTCGCCTTTCCAATTTTTCAATGCTGCTGGTGGTGGTGGTGGTGGTGGTGGTGGTGGTGGTGGTGCCAGCATCTCTTCTCTGCCAGTTCGCTTCCTGGCTAGAGTCATGCCCAAAATGTCCCTAATTGTAAGGGCAGTTTCTCCCCCCTGGCTGCCTCTGTCTGCGGTGTGGCAACGCCTGCTACCTCCGCCGGAGTGGCCAGCTTACGCTAGGGCCTTGTGTCTGAGCTCTGGAAGTCTGCTGCCAAACGTCTAAGACTGACAGTGTTTGGGTGCTTTGCCCTGGGGTGAAACAGGTGAGTGGGTCGCCAATTGCCCACTCATTCGCCTTTCCCAATTCTGCTGCTGCTGCTGCTGCTGGTGGTGCCAGTGTCTCTTCGATGCCAGTTCGCTTCCTGGCTAGTGTCATGAATCAAATGTCCCTAATGGTAAGGGCAGTTTCTCCCCCCTGGCTGCCTCTGTCTGCGGTGTGGCAACGCCTGCTACCTCCGCCGGAGTGGCCAGCTTACGCTAGGGCCTAGTGTCTGAGCTCTGGAAGTCTGCTGCCAAACGTCTAAGACTGACAGTGTTTGGGTGCTTTGCCCTGGGGTGAAACAGGTGAGTGGGTCGCCAATTGCCCACTCATTCGCCTTTCCCAATTCTGCTGCTGCTGCTGCTGCTGGTGGTGCCAGTGTCTCTTCGATGCCAGTTCGCTTCCTGGCTAGTGTCATGAATCAAATGTCCCTAATGGTAAGGGCAGTTTCTCCCCCCTGGCTGCCTCTGTCTGCGGTGTGGCAACGCCTGCTACCTCCGCCGGAGTGGCCAGCTTACGCTAGGGCCTAGTGTCTGAGCTCTGGAAGTCTGCTGCCAAACGTCTAAGACTGACAGTGTTTGGGTGCTTTGCCCTGGGGTGAAACAGGTGAGTGGGTCGCCAATTGCCCACTCATTCGCCTTTCCAATTTTTCAATGCTGCTGGTGGTGGTGGTGGTGGTGGTGGTGGTGCCAGCATCTCTTCTCTGCCAGTTCGCTTCCTGGCTAGAGTCATGCCCAAAATGTCCCTAATTGTAAGGGCAGTTTCTCCCCCCTGGCTGCCTCTGTCTGCGGTGTGGCAACGCCTGCTACCTCCGCCGGAGTGGCCAGCTTACGCTAGGGCCTTGTGTCTGAGCTCTGGAAGTCTGCTGCCAAACGTCTAAGACTGACAGTGTTTGGGTGCTTTGCCCTGGGGTGAAACAGGTGAGTGGGTCGCCAATTGCCCACTCATTCGCCTTTCCCAATTCTGCTGCTGCTGCTGCTGCTGGTGGTGCCAGTGTCTCTTCGATGCCAGTTCGCTTCCTGGCTAGTGTCATGAATCAAATGTCCCTAATGGTAAGGGCAGTTTCTCCCCCCTGGCTGCCTCTGTCTGCGGTGTGGCAACGCCTGCTACCTCCGCCGGAGTGGCCAGCTTACGCTAGGGCCTTGTGTCTGAGCTCTGGAAGTCTGCTGCCAAACGTTTAAGACTGACAGTGTTTGGGTGCTTTGCCCTGGGGTGAAACAGGTGAGTGGGTCGCCAATTGCCCACTCATTCGCCTTTCCCAATTCTGCTGCTGCTGCTGCTGCTGGTGGTGCCAGTGTCTCTTCGATGCCAGTTCGCTTCCTGGCTAGTGTCATGAATCAAATGTCCCTAATGGTAAGGGCAGTTTCTCCCCCCTGGCTGCCTCTGTCTGCGGTGTGGCAACGCCTGCTACCTCCGCCGGAGTGGCCAGCTTACGCTAGGGCCTTGTGTCTGAGCTCTGGAAGTCTGCTGCCAAACGTCTAAGACTGACAGTGTTTGGGTGCTTTGCCCTGGGGTGAAACAGGTGAGTGGGTCGCCAATTGCCCACTCATTCGCCTTTTCAATGCTGCTGCTGGTGGTGGTGCCAGCATCTCTTCTCTGCCAGTTCGCTTCCTGGCTAGAGTCATGCCCAAAATGTCCCTAATGGTAAGGGCAGTTTCTCCCCCCTGGCTGCCTCTGTTTGCGGTGTGGCAACGCCTGCTACCTCCGCCGGAGTGGCCAGCTTACGCTAGGGCCTTGTGTCTGAGCTCTGGAAGTCTGCTGCCAAACGTCTAAGACTGACAGTGTTTGGGTGCTTTGCCCTGGGGTGAAACAGGTGAGCGGGTCGCCAATTGCCCACTCATTTGCCTTTCCCATTTCCTTTTCCATTTCATTATTTTCCTTCTGATACACAACCAACCAAACATAACACACACAATAACACATATAACACATATAACACACAGTGACATCACACATAACACACATACACACACACTTACAATGCACAAAACACAAGGACGTTTTCCTTGTTATTTGCCCTGGCCTTCACTCACTAATAGCATTACATTAACACTATAACTCACACTTCACCCTATAACATTTTTCCATCCACATACCTGCCAACAGACCCAACTTTTTCAGGGACAGTCCTGCTTTTTTCCAGTCCTGTCCCATCTAATTTAGCTAAACTAGGTATGCAAAATGCAAATACACATAGGTAGTTATAGCTTGGTAGGTAACGCTACTATAAACATTTAATAAATATAATCAAGTACTAAATAATAAATCTAACTTTAAAATACATTTAAATAAACCCCTATTTTTTTTTAAAAAAAAAACATTAAAATTAAATTATTATTATTTAGACATAATCCATCTTTAACCAAACCAGTGCACTGCTACTAATCTTAAACATAACCGTACATTAACCCTAAGCTATTTTTTAGTTCTTGTCCAACATTTTTCCATCAGCATACCTGCCAACACACCCAAGATTTTGGTGGACAGTCCTGCTATTTTCCAGTCCTGTCCAATAAGTAAGTTGGGTTGTTGCAAAGTATGCCATTGTAAATAGGTAGCAAATGTTAGGCATGTAAAGTGGTCCAAAATCAATTTAAAAATGTAAAATATTCCCTATTCTTTTATTAAACATCTATGGACAGTACACCTCGGTATGTGTGTGCAACTCTATTGGTCGTTTCGGCAGGGGGCTCGCCTGCCATCAACGAATGAAGTGCATTCTGCAGTTCTGCAATTCACTCGTTGATGCCAGACCAGCCCCCTGCCGAAACGACCAATAGAGCTGCACACACGTACCTTCACGGCAGCTGCTGCTGCTGTGATGTGTTATTAACCCCGTATTAACCCCTGCTAGGCAACCAGGAGGAAAACGAAGATTAAACGAGCACGAAGAATGTCCGCGAATATTCGCCCGAAGAGAAGACAGGAACGGGCGAATATTCGCGGAATACGAAGATTTTTTTTTCCCCGAAGACGAGCACGAAGACGAACACGAAGAGCCCCCTGGTGCCCAAGTCTAGTAAGAATGGTGGACACATGTGAGTCATTCAGTGGCCTCTGTTCTTACGTGTCAGGGCTGCTTCTCTTCCCCAGTTCAGCCCTGGGTTATTTGCTGGGCATGACGGGGACCTCCGTGGATAGAGCAAATCTTGTTACACCTTTTGTGGACGTACCTGTACGCAGAGCCGGCCTTAGGCGTTGTGGCGCCCTGTGCGGACTACTCCTCTGGCGCCCCCCCCACTACCCCCCCTCTCTGCCCCTTCAAACTACCCCCCCTCAAGCTACCCCTCCCCTCTGCCCCTTCAAACTACCCCCCTCTGCCCCTTCAAACTACACCCCCCCATGCCCCTTCAAACTACACCACCCCCTATGCCCCTTCAAACCACACACCCCCCACACACACTTACCTTGTTGCCGGAGTCCTGCGGTGAGAGCGGGAGGCATCCGTCTTCTCGCTCTGCCGCGGTGCCAGCATTTCATGTTGAGCGCCGGAATAGTCCGGCGCTCAACATGAAACGCCGGCACCGCGACGGAGTCACGGAGAGTAAGGGGCGCCGAGCGGTTGCTGAGAACTTCACGAGCAACCGCTCGGCGCCTCTTACCGGGACTTAGATTAAAGCATCGTTTTTTTTTTTTTTTTTTAAACTTTATTTAACATGAATGTTTTAAGTTAAGTCCCGGGCAGGCGCCCCTGCTACCATGGCGCCCTGTGCGGTCGCACACCCCTAAGGCCGGCCCTGCCTGTACGTCATGCATTTTTTACAATAGCAGAAACCTGTAAGCAGAAGCCAGCTTCGCTGGCTTCCTGCTGACTGATTGCATGCAACGACGATTGGTGCAAGCGCTGGTGCACTGTTACATAAGGAATGCCCAATCACACAACTGGGTACCTTCCGGTTTGGCGTCACTGCTGACACCCACTGGAAGGTCACTGGAGGATAGGAGAGACTCAGCAGGGTCTGTCCTGACGCTGCTGGGATCTCCCCTGCTGGCTGATCGCAGCCTATGTTAATCACAGCGTGATCACTGTAGGGGAGATTGTGGGGAGCACAGTGAGAAACGATTTTCTAATCATGATTTTCAAATCGACAGTGCGACTGTGTTGACAGGCTCAATGGGCAGCTGCCCCTTTTGCCCCGTGCCCAGTCACTCATCATTCAGCAATATGAGGATTTGTAGCGTTTTTCTGCACCCCATCCAGAGCCCATGTATACCAGTAAGTTAAAACCATCCATCTGTTATCATAAATATGAATCCCAGTCTTGTTGTCTTTGTTGCCGCGTTATCTTTGACCTTCATTCTCTTTCTTTAATGTCTAGACCATGACCACCTTGTCATTTTTATTGATTCCTTCGCTCCACTTTGCCTTATTCATCTTATCTCTATCTGCGTCCAGATGATCATCCAAATCCCAGGGTTTGATTTATCGACAGGATGTACAACCGATTGATACTGATGGACAGCACCGATCCATTAATTCTCTGCCTTCCCAGTATACCTGTCCGTTTAGGATTATCTTCAATCTATTGTTTAATTACCTGTCCCAATCGTACCCTAACTCAGCACGGATGGTAGCCTCCTGGCTTTATGTTTGTTTCTGAGAATGACACCACTCTTCCTGCCCTGACATGAACTTTTTGACGTTTATACTTTTTTTTGAGATTTTGTTGTCAGAATACTGAATATATATAAGCAAAACTTCTGATAACCCTCAGTTTATAACCAAAATGAATCATACTTGGAATATAATACCTTCTCTTTCATTAAATATCAAAAACAGATTTGTAATGGATTAATAATTCCTGATAAAATTACAGTTTAACCAATGCATTCGATGGTATGTGCTTTAAAAAAAAGAACTGCAGAACGATAGTGATATTTTATTCTGACATTCATGCACCTCAAATTATTCACTAGAAGCACTTTAGAATGGATACATTTCATGTGAGTCATCCACGAAGAAAGCTTATCAGATAATTAGCTTTCCATAAATAAAACCCATTAAGTAAAATTCAAAGATATGAAGAATTCAGAAGGTTAATCACATTATGATCAATTATCATATTAATACCTTGTGGGAAATACATTTTTTAGTTTTTCTATTATTTCCATCGAGAAGGGTTCTGAAATTCACTGAAACTTTTGTGAGCGCAAAGTCGCAATAATGTGTATAGAATCCACATGCAAAATGGACAGTTTGATGTCCCGTAGAGCCTCATCAACTAAGAAGGCGTATTAAAGGGTATTAAGGGAAATAAAACCTTCTCCCTCGCCTCTAGAAGATGCTGGAGTATAGCATTAGTGACACTTTTGGTTGTCTATCGCTGGAAAGGAAAGCGCCCCAATAAAATGTTGGACTTTTGGCTAAGATCTACCTGTGAGAAGTTGAAAGCTTGATCCTCTGGTCTTAACCCTGAGGTCGCAAAGATCCCTTTCTCAGAAGATCCATTCTAGAAGATTCTACATATCCTTTTGGGAGGTGTAGAAGATTGGGGACCTGGTATTCCTTCGTGGCTTTACAACGACACAACCACCAGTACCTTGGGCGTCTAATTAAATCACATAACGGGAATGCTCTCTGCTCATGGGTGCAGGCAATCTCATTAGAACCCCTGGAGATCTCGTTTGGCAGGTGGAGAAATGTATGCGGGTTCAAAATTTAACCTCCTTCCCATTTGCCGGGGGAAAGACTCATTTAAAGGCGACAAAATAAAATAATCTTTGGTTGAGTCCTGCCCCTAAACCGCATCTGTAACCACGTAACCCCAAACTGAAAGTAGCCCTCTTTGGGGGAAATACAACCTATACATTCTCCCTCATTGGCTGCTTGGTCAGCATCCTTTTAAATCTTTGTAACAATGGGTTGTAGGAGGGGGTCCAGATCATTGCCACCGTGCCAAAAACATCACGTCAAGTAGGCAGCTCAATTACAATGGAGGCAACACTGCCTGTCTTATTTCAAATATTTCAACATGGGTGGATAAAAAAAACAACACATATTAATTAGTTATCTTTAATGCTGATTTGTATATCGTATTGTTACAGGCCTCAGTAGAAGTTAAGGTTAATGACTGTTACAGGTCTCAGTAGAAGTTAAGGTTAAGGATTTAACTACGCAGTACTAGTAGTTTCTGTTACATAAGATTTTTTTAATGTTTTAAGATTAGAATGTTTTGGCTATTCTGTAAAAATGATCAACAGCTCGGCCTTGGTGATTTTCCTCTCCTTTTATGACCGTTAGTACTCTTTTTGAGGTAGCGATACGCAGGTCTAGTTACAAAATCTTATATATATGTAGACCTTTGTTTATACTCTGGGGCAGACCGAGAGACTGAAGCTAGACTTCATATCGAGACTGACTGGTATGTTTATTTTTATTTTTTATGCATATAAGCTTTAACAGGCATTCTATGTTATACTCTGTTTTAATTTTGGATTTCTGTAATTTTTATTATTTTTAAATAAATAATTACTATTTTGAATTCTCAGTCCTTTCTTATAATTGTGCTCACGATTTCATCTATTAAATGTGAGACCTATCCACATGTATAAAATTGAAATTTGGTAACTTATCACTTAGGGTGGAGAATAACCTCTTTTTAAGACATTACATGGGAGGAAAGGTGTGAACCTATCACAGTATATTCATTCATTGAAAATGCATGGCTCTAAATGTAAATTATGCGTAGGTTAAAATATGATCACAAAACCATTTTTGCTTATGTTCTCACAAACCATTTTTGAGAAACCTTGGGTATCTGTATTCTAAAAACAGACAAAAAAAAATTCCATGACATGTCAGAACGTCTTTCGCGTCATTAAGCACAGCTGTGCTTTTGTTTCATCCTGTTGGAACCCTCCTCGGTACCTTGGACACCATGCAGAACATCTCACCAACGGCCAGCTATTGAGAAGATGATGAATAAAACATTTGCCTTTTCCCCTTATAGCAATATGATTTGCTATATTCTATTTTATGGAGCTTTTTATTCAGTGGCGTATTCGAAAAATGTCCGTGAATTCATTTCATAGAATAAATTAGCTACCTGTACTGCGAGAGATGTAATAAGGTTTAATTATACTCTACATGAGCAAAGGTATTGAGTTTGAGTTGCATTCTACTTTTCAAATGTTATGGGTGAGACTCGCACTAGGAAATGAATGTCTTTGGAGCCAATTTTAAGGTTTTTAAGGAGCATTGATATTAGATATTCTACTAGATTCAGCAATAGCCATTTTTTGGTCACGAATACTACATCATTGCTATTTGGAGCGTACAAAGCTACCATTTTGTAAGCTTGCCCATTAATCAGCCCTGGGTCTTGTCTTAGATTCAAGATTATGCCTCTTTCATGTATCTTCAAATGTTCTCACTGTATTAGCATCTAATGCTTCTACTGTAAGGGTGTTCTATTTATCTACCAACGTCTCGGTATTCCTGACCCTCTAGTTTGAGATTATGACCTATGGTTATAACATTTCTTGTCATATAAAATACATCTGCCTCCTGTTAAATCAATTTATGTATTTAAACGTTTCTACCTCATCTTTCTTCCCGGGAAGTGCTGGCACTTACACATACACATTCATGCTCACACACACATACACATTCATGCTCACACACACATATACATTCATGCTCACACACACATACACATTCAGACTCACACACACATATACATTCATGCTAACACATACATATTCATGCTAACACATGCACATTTATGCTAACATACCTACAGTAATACATGCATACATAGACACTACCGCCCTCTGTCACTCTCTGTCTCACTCACTCAATCGCTGTAGAATGTTTTAATGATATAAAAACCAGAGTTCTCAATGGTTTCCCCAGTACTTAACAAGCTTAACAACCTTATATTTTTACCTTAAGCCATTTCTACAAACAACTTGAAATGTAGCGATTTTTGTCAAACGGGTTAAAAAGATTGCCTCAAGATAAGCCAGGTTCTAAGAGATTGCACTAATAAAACCACAGCTGTTATGATCTAATAAGAATGGCCCTATAGGTTATTTTTCTTGATGTTTTTATTTTATCTATAAAAACGTTATTTCCCTAGAGTGTTCTGTATGAAAATGTTTATTGTTCATTTATTTATTTTCATGAAACTAATCCACACAAATACATATGGATCCTAAATTCACACACATGTACATATACATACATTTTTTTAAAAAAAAATTGAGAAAATAATATTTTAAAACTTCACTTAACTTCATTAAAGACCCAGCATAAATGTTTTATGGAAATGCCACTTGCATGGTCAGCATACATAAGATTATATATATATATATATAATTACCCAGGATGTTAAAAATGTAAATTGAATCTATCTGTTATTAGTATAGAAAACTCCAAATGAAAAGTCCCTTTTTGTCTGTGATCATTGTGACATGAGTACCAAAAACCTTATTACAGATCTACAAAGATCAGAAAAACCCAGACCCTGGCACCCTGATCCTCGCGGTCCAGGACAGCCGGGCACTGATGTTGGGTGAGAAGGCCCGTCTCGCAATCTCTGTTCCAGTTCATTCCAAAGATGGGGTCAGGACTCCAGTCAGGTTCTTCCACACCAAACTCATCCAACCATGTCTTTACAGACCTTGCTTTGTGTGCTGGGGCGCAGTCATGCTGGAATTGAAAAGGACCTTCCCCACACTCTTCCTACAAAGTTGGAAGCATACCATTGTCCAAAATATCTTGGTATGCTGAAGTATTAAGATTTCCCTTCACTAGAAGTAAGTGGCCCAACACCAGTAAAAAGCACCAGACCATTATTCCTCCTCCACCGAACTTTCCAGTTGGCCCAACGCAGTCAGACAGGCAACGTTCTCCTGGCATCCACCAAACCCATACTCTCCCATCAGACTGCCGAGCAGAGAAGTAGGATTTATCACTCCACAGAACTCATTTATATATATATATAATGCATTTTCAGACCCATCCTTAATTTAATAACGGACCATAGTTCTGTGAAGACAAAAGCAAGACAAGATTATCAAGCCATCAGTTTCTTTTTTTTACGTTATGCTGAGAACCAATTAGATCAACCAAGTTTTGAGTCGATTTCCACGCTGAGACTAAACTCTGTAACCTATTGTTTAGACTTATTGCTTTTCCAAATCGACAATAAGACGAAAAAATATTCAGCTGAGAAATTTGTAAACAGAGTTCTGACAACACCGACTTCTGCTGGATGTCATAATAAAGCACGCCATGCTAGGCTTACAATTACAACGCTATCAGCCGCGAGTATCCTGGAGAGCTTTATATGCGATTATGCTGACGTGGACTAACAATTTAACCAAGCAACGCGGAAACCCAGCGGGTTACTAAGTTATTTAGTGTAGGATACGTCTAGCAGAGGAAAATAATAACAATTTATAGATCATCTGTAAAATTTCCTCGTTGAGCTCTCGGATGTATTCATATGTTGTGAAAAGGTAATAATAACCATACATACATATACAGTATAACGGATGTTTTTGTGTATCCTGTAATTTTAAAATCACCTTCCGCATGGATGAATCAGAGTTGATGGTATATCGATGGCGTACTAAATGATGTCTTAGCATAGCCAAGACAAGAATTTGCATTTACATAATTATGGAGGACACGCAAAGCATGGCAACGTGCAGAGAGCATAAAAATATACAGGGGCTTAATGACCATCATCAGCGATCAGCAGACTCCCAGGAGCTCCCAGCTGGACTATTTCTAAGCCATGTGTGGAGCTAATAAAGGTGGATGGAGAGGAACGTCACCTACACAGCTGTTGGCATCGATAACTTAATTTATTGAAAGTATCTCTGGCTTGGCTGTTTGGTTATTTTTCAGTCTAATTGTTTACGTTGGCAGTGCTGAGTTCTTTGGGAAAAGTTGGCAAAAGTGGACATAGCTAATTCATTTTTTTTTTTACAAGCTATGCACTTCAGCACTCAGTGGAGTATGAGTGGTCTAGTGCTTGGTGGCTGAGCTGCTGTTACACCTTGACTCTTCCAACAATGAACCGGGGCAGAGTTAGCAGGACAGAAAGTTTGTGAACAGCGTTGTGGCAAAGATGGCATCCTATGGCGAAGCCACATTTAAAGTCACTGAGCTCTTCGGTACGACCCGTTCTACTTCCAGCGTCTGTCTATGGAGACGGCGGCCTATGTCCTGCATTTATACACCCGTTAGCAACGGCTGCGGCTGAAACACCTAAACTCAATAAATAGAGGGGCGTCCGCATACTTTTGGCTATATAGCATAAGCTGGCTATATGTTATGTATGTTGAGTTTTATTTTATGTCTGACATGTGTAAGCAGTTATCTGCCACAAACACTCTTAGTTTATATTTAAAGTAACTCATATGAATCATATAACTAGAATTTCTGAGTTATTTATTACATGGTTTCCCTGCCTATACAATGAAACCTCACAGTTCAGTTCAGAATTATTTGTGACATCACGCTCCTCTCACAGAATGCCCTGGATCTTCTCCTTTTTGCATGCGCAGTACATAGTTTGGGCACTGCGTATGTACTGCAGTTATTGGAATGTATTATGGAATAACACGTCCCATTATTACATAGTATGCTTTGCTGAATTTTATTTTTTGTTAAGTTGTACTCTTTGGGGTTTATTCACTAAAGTGAGAGCTGACAGGACTTTTTCCACCATCACTATCTGTTATATAAAGGCTAAGTCCTTGCTGCTTCTCCTCTAAGAAGGGCTTGGTTGGCCCCGGATAATGCATAGCTGAATCAGTGAGATCCATAGAATATCACCAGTTAAACCATGCATTATACAGGACCAGCCTCATGGGCAAATCGGGAAAGATGGCAGGTATGGGTGTTGGTTAGGCCAGACGAGACTTTTAGAGGTCATATATCTCTAGAGCAGATTGATATAGTCCATTATTTCCTGTGAACCCCAACCTTTTATTTTAAAGCTGCCGCCTTCCATTTTCAAAGATTTAATGATCCAAAGCCAGGATTAGTGATCCAAAAACTATTTTATGCCCACTCGGAATCTAGGAACCGTGATATTTGTTTGGCCAAATGATTTATTTACACATTTCAATAAAAAAAAACAGAAGCGAGGACATTGCTTTGGAAGCATGTCTCCCCCGCTGTGATTGAATAAACATAACATCTACTTTATTATACTCTTATTTTTTTCCATTTTGTTTGATAATCAAATACAGGATTCAAACTGTGGCAACTTTTCTGAGGATCGCATGGAACGTTTCTGTGAAACCTGAAATTTGGGACAATTGAAATAAAAATGTTTCACGAACTACAGAAGTTTGCTTATCCAACTCATAGGACGATACGTTCATCTTTATTTTCATAATACAGTCATGTGAAAAATAAAGTATACCCTCTTTGAAGTCTATGGTTTCACATATTAGAACATAATAACAATCATCAGTTCCTTAACAGGTCTAAAAATTAGGTAAATATAACCTCAGACGAACAACCGCAGATGACATATTGCACCGTGTCATGATTTATCCAACAAAAATAGTTAATAAGTACAATATAATAAGTATAATAAGTACACCTTAGGATCCAATAGCATATAAAACTACCTTTAGCAGCAATAACTTGAAGTAATCTTTTTCTGTATGACTTTATCCGTCTCTCACATCCTTGTGGAGGAATTTGGCCCAACCTTGATTCTCTACCTTTTCAGCCATTCTGTTGTGGATTTGCTGGTGTGCTTGTCCTGTTGCGTGACCCAATTTCGGCCAAGCTTTAGCTGCCTCACATTTGACTGTAGAATACTTTGATATACAGAGGAGTTCGTGGGCGACTCAATGACTGCAAGGTTCCCAGGTCCTGTGGCTGCAAAACAGGCCCAAATCATCACCCCTCCACCACCGTGCTTGACAGTTGGTATGAGGTGTTTGAGCCAAACGTGGCCCTGTGCGTCATGGCCAAACATTTCCACTCTGATCACATCTGTCCAAAGGACATTGTTGCAGAAGTCTTGTGGTTTGTTCAGATGCAACTTTGCAAACCTAAGTTGTGCTGCCATGTTTCTTTTAGAAAGAATGGGCTTTCTCCTGGCAACCCTTCCAAACAAACCATACTTGTTAACATGCTAACTTGAATGTCCACTCTTGGGAAGATTGGCAACTGTCTTGAATGTTTCTCATTTTTGAATAATCTTTCTCACTGTAGAATGATGGACTCTAAATTGTTTGGAAATGGCCTTATAACCCTTCCCAGGTTGATGGGCAGCAATCATTGCCTCTCTAAGATCATTGACACAAAATACAAAGAATACAAAAAAATAACTTAGAGATTGAAAACAAGCTTGAAAGAATGCCATAGCTGTTCTCCCAGATGGCATATAAGAAACATCAGGTTCAAGCAGCTGATGAGTTCCTTCCAATGAAAAAGAGGCACCGGGCAACATGGCGCACACCACAAGCCCTCAGATCTACTAGACCAAACTGCAATGTTAGGGGACATCAAGCAGTCATCGAGACCTCCTCATGTAGCGCAGTCAGTTGAATTCCGTAAAATATGTTTCATTATTTCTCTTTCATGACAAGACCTCACAGGGGACAAAAAGGACGCCTATGTGTTTTGTGTCTATTGATGCTTAACCATACGTTGGTTGCCATATCTGGTAAGCTTTCAGAAGGGTGGTCATGTTCATAGGTATATTTTGAGCTAATGCTGCATTTACTTTCCTTTTACAGACTTCATGAATAACAAGCTATTTATCTGATGAATGCAAGTTCTGTTGAACTGTAATTTATTTATAAACATGCCTATGACTTAAGTTGCCCACCCTTGCCATATACTCTAGTCTGTAGCACTCTGTAAAAGTATAGAATTGTAAAATCATAATTTTTGGGTGGTATTTTTTTTGTATTTCAGGTCAGACCAAAGTGAAAATGCAGCTGGATAAGAATTTATCTTCATTCTCCAACTTCTCCTATGCACCCTTGTTACGAAAAGAGGGCAACCGAACGTCAGGAGCAGAGATAGCCCCCCAGCAGGTGGTTGTTGGAATGTTACTCACCGTCATTGACTTGGTCACGTTCCTTGGGAACATGGTTGTGTTTATATGTCCCGTGGTGGAAAAGAGACTGAGGACTGTTACATACATGTTTATCATGTCTTTAGCCATGGCAGATCTCCTGGTTGCCTGCTTGGTTATGCCTTTTAGGTAAGAGTGTTTTTCTCTCTACTTCATTATGGTCAATGTGTCAGCTGAATATCATAATTACAGAATGTTACAGAATGGAATTTAATGAAAAATTATGTATGTTATTGAAGAAAAATGACAAAAAGTTTGACGCATATGAAAGCTGCATAGTCACTTAAAATTTTTGTGGTGTCCCACCTTGCAAAATACGTGGATTCTGGATTTCCCAAACGCATTTACCCCCCTTTCCCTACCCCACTGCTATATTCTTGGCAGGAGATACTGTATGTTTGACTGACCACGTCTCTGTGCATGTGATACACTTACCCCCCGGTCAGCTCCGGTGCTGGAGGTCTTTTTCAATGGGAAGCTGTCTTTGATTGGCTGCTTAATCAACCAATCAGTGGCAGAAATTGGTGAGAGTTTTCCCCTTTAAAGTGGTTTATAGCTTATGTTTAATTAAGCTTTTTATTATTTTGTTCATTTGCTGCCGGAGGATCTTATAATATGTAATGAAATTACTGTTTTACCATCTGCCTCTCGTGGAGTTACGATTCTGTGCTGATTAAATGACTATGTACTTGGCATGATATTTATCAGATAAACTTTATGTCTTAGTGCTTAATTAAACATGGTATCTTGCACTTCTGAAAACATATTTCAAATGGTATTTGTGCTCTTTCGTTGGGACCTCAGTAGGAAAGTAATGGGTAGGAAGTTAACCCCTGGAAATAGATACCCTACTGGAGGTTGGTGCTCCTGTAATAAAACATAACTCTCATATGTTTTCATATGTTATAAAAAATGTTATAAAAAAAGAAGAGCTCAAAAATATAAAAAATATAATTTTTTGAGACTTAAGGTACCCAAAACAATCATGATTTAAAAGACTGTGTGTCCTGCCCCTCTCACCCTTATCTGCTCTCCCCAGCTGTCCTCCGTCCCTGAAGCTCTGCGTGATCGTTATGGTAGGCCAAAACCGCGGCCTAAAGTTACAAAAAAACCCAAGGGAGACTTCCAGGTGTTGCCCAGATATCAGCATAATGTTGTACACCTGTGGAGGGGAGGTGAAGTATGCATCCAACCATCAACTATCCACCAATAATGTTCACACACATACATAATGAACCAGGTGCTGTGAAATCACTCCTCTCTGACAACCAATCCAGTGACGAGTTCAGCACAGGGGCGGAGTAGATATCTGCAGCGCTATAAAAACCCCTCAGACCGTGACCACTTTACTCCAGTGCTCCAGAACTTTGGTTCCTGTTTGTCCTTGGACTCCAGATTCACGCTCTTCTCTGCTCGCCTTGCTACAGACCCTCTATTGGATTCTCCATTAGTTGACCTTTGGCTTTCCTATTGGACTACCCCGTTTGTCTGTTTCCTGACCCTAGCTTGGACTACCGTTTTCTCTGTTCGCCGCCGTCCCCTGGCCTATTGGACTGTTCCTGACATTGTTTTGGACAATCCTTTGCTCTTACGCTCCAAACCCAATCCTGACACAGTGGTAGCCAATAATTGTAATAAGGGGCACCTGTAAATGTAAGAAATGCCACAGTTATCATAATTGTCAACAGCATCATACTAGAACATTGGTTATATCAGAGACCAAAGCTGTTCAGCTCTGATGAGCAAATAGGATTGTATATATCAGTGCAGGAGACGGAACCTGAATGACTGAATTTAATTTCAGTTGAAAAAGTTTTTCACCTCAAGATCCAAAAGTATTCTTTGTGCAAAAGTGTCACAGAAACATAGAATCTGATGGCAGATAAGACCCATTTGGCCCACCTAGTATGCCCTTTTTTTCTGGTGTAAAGATTTAGACCTCTTTCATCTTGTCTTAGATTCAGGATATCTTTGTGCTTATCCCGTGAATCCCTAAAATTGCATCTAAACCTCTGACTTTCTAGTTTTAGATTATGACCTCTGTAATGGCACAAGAGACCTAAAACTTGAGATGCCCTCCAAGCATGGATGCACCGTAGGACAGGCAATGAAGAAGCTGTTCGTTCTTGGCTGAGCGTTTCATTAATTTTTTGCATGATATTATACACTTTGGGGATCTCTTTGGGGTCACCTTAAGTGAAAAGGTGAATGCAGACGTGAACCTCCTTCCTCTCTTGTGCCTAGAGGGATATCAACTGTGTCACCCTGATGAGGACAATGAAGGTCAAAATGTTTCTCTGGCGTTGCCCTTGTCCAGGAGACCAATTACCAGTTATTGGCTTCCCTTGGAGCAGGATCAGATTGATGATGGAGATTTTTTCTCTGTAATGACAAAAGTGAGCTAAAACTTGAGATGCTCCCAAGTGTGGACAAACTGTAGGACAGGCTATGAAGCAGCTATCCTTGGTCGAGTGTGTTGCATGGTCACTTAAATGGAAGGTTTAAATAATCGAAGACTCTATGAAGTTGAGTGCACAATATGGAGATGATTTTGACATCTCCTCCCTGCTAGCAGAGAAACCTAATATCCGAGTAGTATATCCGAGTAGCATGAAGTATAAACCTCCCGATAACACAAGCTTCGCTGTACCACCAAGTATTTTTTTTTTTTTTTTAAAGTATAGCCCCACATAGGTTTTAAAATGAGAAGGACCAGAACGAATTGAAATGCCTCTCTGTAGGCGGAAATAAAAAGGAGGAGAAAAGTTTCTGTAACCTACATAAAACATGAATTTCGCCCCGCACTTGGCTTGGAACGTACGGATTTAAATGACATTATTCATGCGATATAGATTTGGGTTTAGCGTTAAAACACACTTCCCACAAACATTATAAGGTTCCCGTGAAGGACAGGAATAACTTTTTCCCTTGCTCCATTAAACAAGTAATCTCTTCCGATATCATACCGCTAACTTTGCAAATAGCCCAGACATAAATCACTATGCGATAGGTTTGCTTGCAACAATGTAACAATCTGAAGATATAAATGACAGAATCTATATGTGTGAGCATAGAGAATTTTTGTATCATTTTTTTACGTTATACTAATAAGGGAGATATAATACCGTATTGGCTCGGATATAGGCCGCCCCCGTATATAGGCCGCACCCTAAAAGTTTGGTGCTTTTTTAAAGAAAAAGTTTTTTTTCTTTAAAAAAGCACCAAAAAAAACATGCTGCCACTCTGTCCCCCCCCCCGAGATATGCTACCACTGTCCTCCCCCCCGAGATATGCTGCCACTGTCCTCCCTCCCCGAGATATGCTGCCACTGTCCTCCCTCCCCGCGATACGCTGCCACTGTCCTCCCTCCCCGCGATACGCTGCCGCTGTCCTCCCTCCCCGAGATCCGCTGCGCTCCCTCCCCGCGATCCGCTGCGCTCCCTCCCCGAGATCCGCTGCCCTCCCTCCCCGAGATCCGCTGCCCTCCCTCCCCGAGATCCGCTGCCCTCCCTCCCCGAGATCCGCTGCCCTCCCTCCCCGAGATCCGCTGCCCTCCCTCCCCGAGATCCGCTGCCGCTGTCCTCCCTCCCCGCGATACGCTGCCGCTGTCCTCCTCTGCCCCCCCTCCTCGACTTACCGGAGCAGACTCCCGGGTGTCTTCAGGGCCGGCGAGGGACATCTACGCAATACGCGTATGCAACTTCCGGTACCGTTACCGGAAGTTGCATTTGCGTATTGCGTAAATGTCTCCCGCCGGCCCCGCAAGACACCCGGGAGTCTGCTCCGGTAAGTCGGGGGTGGGCAGAGGTAAAACGCTTAGATAACCTCCCGTGCCGGCACCCCCCCCCGTGGGAAGTGCTGGCAGGGGAGGCTGTCTGAGCGTATCGGGGAGAAGGATGCAGGTCCCCTGCACCGTTGCGGGGGATCTGTATCTTAACCCCGCTGCCTGCCCGGCGCCCGGGACTGCATGTCCCGGGCGTCGGGCGCTAGACCCCGAATATAGGCCGCACCCCCACTTTAAAAACTTAAAGTGGGGGAAAAAAGTGCGGCCTATATTCGAGCCAATACGGTAATTGTTTTATATGTTCTGTAGCACTTGCTGTGTTTATTCATATTTATTCCACCTCTGAGGAAGCCTCCTAATCGGCGAAACGCGCCATGTTGTAAAGTGTTCCGGCACTAGGAAACAGAGAGGGAGATCTCACACAAAGGTCTGTCCACAATACATGAGGACTGTAGTAACGGCATGGGGTGTTCTGTGGGCTGGTTGGACAAAGTCCTTGGTAAATTCAGGACTGTTAGTAGCTATGAAATGAATTCATTTCCTGGCCTGGTTTCAACACTGTTTCTACAGCCCACCTTCCAAGGCTGATAAAATCTGCTACATCCAAGTAGATTGTCTGTAATATATATATATATATTGTGGTAAAGTGTATGGGAGAGTGGTTGATGGGATATATATCTCACCTGGTTACCTCAGCCAGGCATGGTAGCAAACCCAGGTGCTCTCAGGTGCGGCTTCCTAAGCTCGTTACTGGGGAGGAAGCCTTAAAAGAGAGGGCTGTTAGGTTTGCAGAGAGAGGAGAAACTGAGTGAAGGAGCAGCTACAGCCAGCGCTGCAGCCCACCAGGTATGAAGCTTTACCCATGCAAAACCTGTTATTTTGCGTTGTGCCAGACTGTAGGCTTGTAGAGAGGTATCCGGATGTTTAGTTAGAGCCGGACAGGCTTAGAGTTTGTTTTGTTTACCAGGTGCTCTGTGCCTACAGCATCTAAATAAACACGCTTTACGTTTGAAACCTGTGTGAAGACTGTCATTGCCGCCCCATGCGTGAGCTGTTCCCTACAATTGGTGGAGAATGCGGGCAAAGTGGTGCTAGGAGCAACGGCAGGACAAAACACTGCATTTGAAATTTGTTGACATTTAAAGGGCCGGAAGCGTATGTCCTGAGTGAAAGCTGCAGCACTGTACGGCCCATCCAGCACAATGGAGGAGGTGATAAAACAGCTGATACAGGCTAACCTGAGACATGAGCAGGCTTTTGAATCCCTGCAACATGCGCAACAGCAGACTATGGCCCAACAACAGGAAACGAATCGCCTGTTAATGGAGCAGATTGCTGCGCTCAGAGAGACTGTTGTGGCTCAGCCCCAACGAGTGGAGGCAAGCCCCCTTGAGACTGTTGATGTGAGGAGGGCCGTTCAGCGGGGCTTACAAAAAATGACGCCCGACGACGACGTCGAGGCCTACCTCACCGTATTTGAGAGAATGGCGGAGAGAGAGAGACTGCCAGTTGCAGAGTGGGCAGAAGTGATTGCACCCTTTCTGACTGGTGAACCGCAAAAGGCCTACTATGACCTCGGGGAGCAGGATGTCCGGGACTTTACAAAACTAAAAATGGAGATCCTTGCTCGCCTGGGTGTTACGCCTGCTGTTCGGGCCAAGAGAGTCCACTGTTGGAAATACACCATGGACAAGCCTGCCAGGTCCCAAATGTATGATCTTATTCATCTTGTACGTAAGTGGCTGGAACCAGAATCCACTACACCAGCCCAGATGGTGGAAAAGGTGGTAGTGGACCACTACTTCCGCGCCCTCCCGGCGGAGCTACAACGGTGGGTTGGGCATGGAGACCCCAGAACTGCTGAGCAGCTTGTCAACATGGTGGAAAGGTTCATAGCAACCGAGGACTTCCTCCGTGAGGTCCCTGCAGCACCAACACCTTCCAAGACCGTCAGACCCGCGACATCTTTGGGTAAGAGAGTTCCAGCTGGAGGTGTATGGAAAAATGTGAGCGAGAGCAGGGCTCTAGAGTTTGGGTGAGGGCAAAAGACTGATCCTGAACCCCTGGTGCCCCACAGTCCTAGAAAGGGCTCCCTACTAAAGAGGCCAGGGACCCCCAGTGCTGGAGGTGCCATGAGTGGGGACACATAGCCGCCTATTGCCCTCTTAACTCAGAACCCATGGTGTGTGACGCTAGTCGGCGTCAGTCCCTATTTGCAGAACCTGTTTGTGCAGCCATTCCAGAGTCAGAGACTGAGCCACATTTTTGTATGGTGACAATAAATGACTGCTCCGTGAAGGCACTTTTGGACTCGGGTAGCCTGGTGACTTTGGTTCGGGCCGGCCTTGTGGCTATGGACTACGTGCCGAACAAGCACATAAGAGTGCTATGCATCCACGGGGATATTGTCGCTTACCCTGTGGCCCCCATTAAGTTGGTGACCCCATCTGGAACTGTGACCTACGAAGTCGGAGTTGTAGAAAGACTTATGCATCCGGTTATATTAGGCCCCGATTTCCCATTGTTCTGGGAGTTGTGGAGAAGGGGGAACGTTTCTGCAGCGGGGGAACAAACTCCGGCAGAGTCTGTACCCTTCCCTGTAAATAATGGGTCATGTGAGACGGCCATTGGAAACAATGATACCAGTAAGGGGCATGATGAAAAGGATGTAGGCCCACCTGAAATGTATAGTGAAGATTCTTTCCCCTTGCAGGTGTTAGCTGGGGAGGAGGAAGAAGAAGAAACTTCCCTACCCGGCCAACAGGTCTTAGATTTAGAAATGTCTTGGGGTAACTTCGGGACCGAGCAAGTGAGAGACCCCACTCTGGGAACTGCACGGGCAAATGTCACGGTAGTAAATGGGGTACCACAGGAACCCGAAGCTGACCAGAAATTTCCGCATTTTGCCATGAATGGGGATCTAGTGTACAGGGTCACCAAAGTTAACAAGGAAATTGTGGAACAGCTTCTGGTGCCAAAACCATACCGACAACTGGTGCTGGACATAGCCCATAACCATGTGTTTGGGGGGCACTTGGGGACTAATAAAACACAAGAGAGGGTCCTCCAAAGGTTTCATTGGCCTGGGGTATATGAAGAAGTAAAAAGGTATTGTGAGTCATGCCCCACATGCCAGAAAAGTGCCCCAACACCACACTTCCGTAGCCCCTTGGTGCCACTTCCCATCATCGAAGTACCGTTTGAGAGAGTTGCCATGGATTTGGTAGGGCCCATTGTCAAATCTGCTAGGGGACACCAATACGTTTTGGTTGTATTGGATTATGCTACCCGGTACCCAGAGGCGGTACCCTTAAGAAACATGGCCTCCAAAAATATTGCTAGGGAGTTGTTTTACATGTTCTCTCGCACGGGGATCCCTAAAGAAATTCTTACTGACCAGGGTACGCCCTTTATGTCACGGGTCATGAAAGACCTGTGTAAGTTGTTTAAAATCACTCACCTCCGTACCTCAGTGTACCACCCTCAAACAGACGGGTTAGTGGAGAGGTTTAACAAAACCCTCAAGCATATGCTAAAGAAGGTGGTAGAAAGGGATGGTCGGGATTGGGATTGTCTATTACCCTACCTCATGTTCTCTATCCGGGAGGTGCCCCAAGCGTCTACAGGGTTTTCCCCCTTTGAGTTAGTCTATGGCCGACATCCAAGGGGTTTGTTAGATATTGCCAAAGAAACTTGGGAGACCGAGGCCACCCCATATAAAAGTGTTATTGAACATGTGGCTCAGATGCAGGACCGAATAGCGACAGTGATGCCTATAGTTAAAACGCATCTGCCCAGAGCAGAATTTATAACAGATCTGCCAGGTTGAGGGCCTTTAATCCTGGGGACAGTGTCCTGGTTTTAGTGCCCACCGTTGAAAGTAAGTTTTTAGCCAAGTGGCAGGGTCCCTATGAGGTTGTAGAGAAGATGAGTGAGGTGAACTACAAGGTCCATCAACCAGGCAGGAGAAAACCCTTCCAGGTTTACCACGTAAACCTGATCAAGCCGTGGAAAGATCGGGAGTCTTTGGGGGCAACCCAGGCAGGGGTCAAAGAAGTGGGGCAACCCGTTCCCCCAGTAACAATAGGAGAGGCATTGTCAGTGCCCCAGAAGCAGGAGGTGAGGGAGTTCCTGCAGGAAAACAGACGCAAGTTTTCGGACCTACCTGGCCGTACCCACCTCATAAAACACCATATTAAAACTGAGCCTCACAGTAAAGTGAACCTGAAGCCATACAGGATACCAGAAGCACGTAGAGAGGCGGTATCCTCTGAGGTCAGGCGCATGCTTGAATTAGGTGTGATTGAGGAATCCACTAGTGAATGGTCAAGCCCCATTGTGCTAATCCCAAAGCCCAATGGGACGTGGAGGTTCTGTAATGACTTCAGGAGATTAAATGAGGTCTCAAAGTTTGATGCGTACCCCATGCCCCGAGTGGATGAACTGGTTGAGAGGCTTGGGAAGGCAAGGTACATCACAACACTTGACCTTACAAAGGGCTATTGGCAGATACCGTTGACTGAGGAGGCTAAAGAGAAGACTGCCTTTTCCACTCCAGAGGGCCTGTTCCAGTATGTTGTGATGCCATTTGGGTTACATGGGGCCCCTGCTACCTTCCAGAGGCTGATGGATCTGATTTTGAGACCGCATCGTGATTATGCCGCTGCTTACCTGGACGATGTGGTAATTTTTTCGTCTGACTGGAAAAGTCACCTCTGTAAGGTACAGGGCGTGTTAGACTCCATTTGTGATGCAGGCCTAACCATAAACCCTGAAAAATGTGCAGTGGGTCTGGAGGAAGCAAGATACCTGGGTTATATCATTGGTAGGGGGCTGGTTAAACCCCAGATCAATAAGATTGAGGCGATACAGAACTGGCCTAGGCCAGTAACAAAGAAACAAGTGAGGGCTTTCCTTGGCATAACCGGGTACTACCGTCGGTTCGTGCCCAACTTTGCCTCAATGGCAACACCATTGACAGACGTAACGAAGGGTGATAAGTCAGTGATGGTAAAGTGGAACCCCGAGGCAGAGAAGGCTTTTCAGAGTCTGAAGTCTGCCCTGTATGACCAGCCAGTGCTCGTTTCCCCAGATTTTAGGAAACCATTTCTGGTTCAGACAGACGCGTCTGCTACAGGTTTGGGAGCAGTTTTGTCGCAAGTGGTTAATGGGGAAGAACACCCAGTGCTGTACCTGAGTAGGAAACTGACCCCAGCCGAAGAAAATTATGCCATAGTGGAGAGGGAGTGTCTCGCCATCAAGTGGGCATTGGAGTCCCTGAGATATTACCTGCTGGGCCGGGAATTCGTGTTGGTGACTGACCATGCTCCTTTGGCATGGATGAAACAGAATAAGGAGAGAAATGCAAGAGTGACCAGATGGTTTCTCTCCTTGCAAAATTTTAGATTTACAGTGGAGCATAGACCAGGGAAGTTACATGGGAATGCGGATGCGTTGTCCAGGGTGTACTGTATGGTTGCTGACGCTGTCCAGACCTCTGGTCTGGAGTCGACGGGGGGATATGTGGTAAAGTGTATGGGAGAGTGGTTGATGGGATATATATCTCACCTGGTTACCTCAGCCAGGCATGGTAGCAAACCCAGGTGCTCTCAGGTGAGGCTTCCTAAGCTCGTTACTGGGGAGGAAGCCTTAAAAGAGAGGGCTGTTAGGTTTGCAGAGAGAGGAGAAACTGAGTGAAGGAGCAGCTACAGCCAGCGCTGCAGCCCACCAGGTATGAAGCTTTACCCCGTACAAAACCTGTTATTTTGCTTTGTGCCAGACTGTAGGCTGCTAGAGAGGTATCCTGCTGTTTAGTTAGAGCCGGACAGGCTTAGAGTTTGTTTTGTTTACCAGGTGCTCTGTGCCTACAGCATCTAAATAAACACGCTTTTACGTTGGAAACCTGTGTGAAGACTGTCATTGCCGCCCCATGCGTGAGCTGTTCCCTACAATATATATATATATATATATATATATATATATACCGGTGACTTTATAGCCACTGTTTCATAAATCTGTTGTTACTCGAGCCACAGAATGAAGATATTAAACTTTACTGTGATTCTTTATGGCACAGAGCTATTAAGGGCAGCGAACGGTGAAAAATATATGTTTTTGGAAAGTGACAGGTCTTTGTTAATGGTGATAGCCGTGGGCAATAGGCAGAGGATTTCGGGATCTGAGTCTTCAGGAAACAAATACAAAGCTTTCCGGAATCACAAGGGGAAATTTGGTGATGCAGAACCTAGTACATTCTCAACATACTCCAGTAAGGATTATAAGTAAGGCTATATAGTGTGTGTGTATATATATATATATATATATATATATATATATATATATAGATAGATATACTGTATATCTATATATATTTATATAATATATATACTGTATATCTACATATATTATAAACCCATAGTATTGTAAAATGTGTTCTGCATATTTGTAATGGACATGGGATGGAATGAAGAGGGAGAATATAAGGCTATTTAGAGATAAGAGCATATGGGGGTACAATATCTTGTGTATTGTTACATTCACTTGTTTGTAAAATAAAAAAGCGTTGCCGTTGTAACCATTTGTTACTATTATATAGCCGATTGACATGACTTGTGGCACCCCACGGTTTACACTTCCATGTATTGCTGGAACAAAGGCGGTCATTTGTAATATTCTTCAGATGCTCGGGCTTGCTGTCAGAGTCATTATCGCTGTTCAGTGGATTTTTTGAAGCTCGTAAGTAGTTCTGTGAATTCCAAGCTACAATCTGTGCACGACGGATTCCTTATTACAACGTTCAGTCCTCGTCTTCTCTCCAATGGATAATGAAGCCATGCGGGGAGACAGATTCTACTGTCAGGCGTCCCTTTGAGTTATTCTGTAACCTGCTGTGAATTTCCTTTCATACGGAGATGAGTGGACGCCCCACGCGCCCCACGGTTGTAGATCTCTGATTAAGGAAGCACTGCGTGTAACTAGGACAAGTTACCCTTGTGATTTATACGAAATTATTTAAAGTACTTGAGTAGGTAACACGTGTTCAGACAAATAAAAACAATGCTGCTTGTCATGATTCTAGATAGCTTTTCCATCAGGATTTCAGAGCCGATGAACATCTAAAGATAATACGTTTTAGGTTGAATTAGCCACAGTTTTATCCCGCCTAACAATGCAAATCTTAAAAACAACAATGGACCCAAGCATAGATTATTCTATTTATCTTCAGATGTCCTCAGCTTCTGATGTATTCATGTACATTTGTTATGTATGTGTTAACTACCCCATTGAAATGGCGCTTAATGATGAAAAGGTATTAATAATAATATTTAATTGTAGTGATGTGGTGAGTTAGTGATATGATATGGTAATATATGCAAATCTGAAAACTCAGGGGGGTTGACTAGGAGTCTCCTAGTGAAGCTCTGTTTCTCAGGGTCTTCGGGTCAGTTTCTCCTTTCTCCAGGCAAGGGACCAAGTCCATTTACCACCCCCATTCCTCCTACTCCCAACCAAATAAAGGTCGTCTTCAAAACAAGATTCTTTCATGACAAGGTGGCCCTTTAATAGAGCTTAGCGAAATATTCAAGATCACGTCAACAGGACTTATGGCCAAAAGCCGGCCTTTTCCGCAGCACAGAAGAGGGCTTGGGTGGTTGGGGGCAACCATTTATGTTATGCTGCTGATGAAACACATTTTATAAAACATGCTTTTTTTTTATCTACAAAAGGCAAAGATTGACTTTTGGCAGAAACTATGACTCATAAAACTGTGTTGACCTTTTACTTTCCATAAAAATATTTAATTATATCTAACCCCTTCTTGCTTTAGCCAATGACTCTATAAAGCCAAGCCTGTGCTGATTCATCCAGGACATTTCAGCGGTATAATATTTGATTGTGAGCTATTGTATGTCTTACTCTTCATATACACTAATATTTACTATAGAATTTAATTATAGAGTGTAGCCCTGTTACGCTATTTACCGTGTCCAGGCGGCTAAGAAGACCTAAGCATTAAGCTTTTCTACGATCTGTGTTCCCTTTGATTTTTATTTTATAATAAATTGTATGATCCCTCCCTTGATGATAGTTAGCAAAACGAGTGTCTCCCGCTGCCAACAAACGCTTCTTGGACATCAGCGTTTAAAGATGAGATGTCTTTTAAACAGACTATACATTTAATTCCCATTTAACCCCTTAAGGACAATGCATTTAGAGCCCGTACATGTACATGGGCTTTGTCATTAAGGGGTTAATATCGTGCCCGCAATAAACCTACTCACTGGCATCATGTTCTTTATTACAATTAAGCTACTAGCCTCTATTAAAACAGATTAAACGAAGCCACACTTACTGACGCATAAAAGATGAAGAGGAGCCCGACTCATTCTTGGCACGAGGGTCTGTAGCGTGAAAAACACTTATTTTTAGATAGAATTACAATCAAAATGTCTCATTTAGCTGGATCTCCCGTCTCATTCTTATACGTGGAATGGTTATTTTTGGTTAATGATTCAAGGAATTGGCTCCAACTAGGATTACAACCTAATATTAAAAAGGGAAACGGACATATTTAATTAAACGGTAATTACCGCACTTCTTAAAACATAGAAGCTGAGACCTGTGTCTCAATGTGGCAAAGGGAATATTATACGATTAATTTCATATCCGAAAAGAATGAAGAGAGAGGAAGTCATTTCCTATTCTTTTCAGCCACCCTTATAAAGGTCGCCTGAACGAATTAACAACAATCAGCAACTTAACAGTTAAGAGATAAAATAATAGGAATAATCATGCAGAGGAAGTTGAGGTACCTTCTCTTTGATTATATATATATATATATATATATATATATATATATATATACACACTGTATACCCCTTCAAGACCGGGACGTACCTGGTACTTCCTGGTCATAGGTCACGGCCAGACCGGGAAGCCACTCCCCCCCCCCCAATTCCGTGCACGTGATCGATTTGAAGCGAATCACGAGCATGGAATTAAAATATTCTAAAAAACCTGCGGTCTTCAAGGGAAGACGTAGTACGCAAACACCAGTCCTGAAGGGGTTAACTATTAACATTATATATATATATATATATATTATTTTGTTACATTATATATATATATACATTATATATTATATAGTATAAAAATAGTATATATACAGTGTATATATACAGTGTGTGTATATATATATATATATATATATATACTGTTTACATATATATATATATATATATATATATAATATGACTGTTAAATAGCTTTACTTAGTATACAGAACTGTATAAAAGTAGAATTTTAGTAGAAATGACAGTTCCACCATGAAATATAACACTGAGTAGGACATTTAAACAAGAACGCAATAAAGTAGCCACAAACATATTTCAAAAACGTACTAACAGCCACATCGTTAAATCTGCCAATATATGGGGGGAATAGCCCCTCAGACCATACATTGTCTGCATTATTCGAGAAAGAAATACAGGACGTATTTCTCAGCGCTGCGCGGGCGAATGACTGAGATATTACAATCGTTTTTTACAATTTTTGGGAATGTGGATTTTGCTCCTAAAGGCCACAATTAATTGCCATTAATCATTAAACTGTGAAAAGAAATAATGGATGAAAGCACGGATTAGTGTTTGACAAACCTTGGGAAATTATGGTCTTACGGTCATTGGAAATGCCATGAATAAAAATATATTTTAAAACGGGACTGAATCGCTAGCTTTTGATTGCACAATTTGAAGGCCTATCCATGTGGATGGTGATGGAATATGAAGAGAAAATGAAAAATATCCAATATTTCTGAATAGCAACACAATTTGGGACATTTCAATATAAACGCTTTAATGCTTGTCCAGCCTTATAAACTCTTAATATGTATTCCCGTAATGCTAGTGCCATATCCTTTTTAATTATAATATGATACACCATTTCAATATTTTAGTATACAGTATATGGGGCAGGGCCGGGCTGGTCATCTGGCCACCTGACCTGCCCAATACCTGGGAACTCTCCTGGTTCTCCGAGTCAACACCTGAATCCTCCGGGACGCGGGGTCTTAAGGCGCCCCACTCCCCACCCATTTCCCCTTTTTCATACATATTAGGTAGAGTTTATTCATTATTTCTTCCTACATTTATTTTTATCTCTATGAATTATAAGTTATATTATATATTATATCATTTATATCTGGGTTTTGCAAGGATTTGCTTTTGAATCCTTTCTTTCCTCTTTGGTTTTGGTATCTAGTTGAACGGGTTATCCCCATATTCATTATTCTATTTATTATCTAGCATCTCTTCCTTTTTTGGATTTATGAAAGAAAAGCAAATTTTGTCTATTAAAATAACATGAAATGTATCAGAAATCCAGCGCGGACGGGGTTAATGTTGTAAATGACTATTGTAGCATGAAACGGCTGATTTTTTATGGAATCTCTTCATAGGCGTACAGAGGCCCTTTATCACTCCCATCACTCCTGTGTTCCAATGGCCCTTTATCACTCCCATCACTCCTGAGTTCCAATGGCCCTTTATCACTCCCATCACTCCTGTGTTCTAATGACCCTTTATCACTCCCATCACTCCTGTGTTCCAATGGCCCTTTATCACTCCCATCACTCCTGTGTCCCAATGGCCCTTTATCACTCCCATCACTCCTGTGTTCCAATGGCCCTTTATCACTCCCATCACTCCTGTGTTCCAATGGCCCTTTATCACTCCCATCACTCCTGTGTTCCAATGGCCCTTTATCACTCCTATCACTCCTGTGTTCCAATGGCACGTTGTGTTCACTAATCCAAGTTTAAGTTTCAAAGGCTTATTGATCGTTAGAAAACCCTCTTGCAATTATGTTAGCACAGCTATCTGTTTTCATGGAACATGGACATTTCTAGGTGACTCAAACGTTTGAACGGTAGTGTAGATGCTTCCTCACAACCTTAGATAACAATTTAGAGAATAATAATAATAAAAAGAGTCATTTGTTCTTTGCAGAAGTAACATTTCTGATTCTAAAGCATATTGTAGCTCCGTTTTAAAGCCTGCAGGAGAGATTATATCGGCTTTGAGTCTGTGCCATCTTCCGACAAAACCCTCCCATTGATATCTAAAAACTGGGCCAAAACTCCGCAAATGGCTGCTTAGCGGGAAATCACAGATTGTTCCTCATGAAAAGACAATTCAAATGACAATGTTACACGCCATCAGGGTAATTGCTTCTTTTGAAAACTTCCGTTCTTAAGATAGCAGATTGACATACTTTATATATTCATGTATTTATAATCCAAGCACATAGTCAAAGCTTCACAAATGGGAGAAGTTACTTCTGAAGTAGTTGGCTTCGCCATTATAGTTGGGTGAAATAACTAAGTCACCACAACCTTAAATGTAGGAGGACGTAGAATTGCATTGAGTTTGAATCACAATATCTATTCGAAAGGTATTTGCTTTAGGGATTAAGGACTTTTAGGAATATGTGTTGAAAAGAACCACAGATATACCGTATTGGCCCAAATATAGGCCGCACTTTTTCCCCCCACTTTAAGTCTTTAAAGTGGGGGTGCGGCTTATATTCGGGGTCTAGCGCCCGACGCCCGGGACATGAAGTTCCGAGCGCCGGGCAGGCAGCGGGGTTAGAATACAGATCCCCCGCAGCGGTGCAGGGGACCTGCATCCTACTCTCGGATACGCTCAGACAGCCTCCCCTGCCGGCACTTTCCACGGGGGCGCATCGCGCAGACATTCACCGGCAGCGGCGATAAGCGTGAACGACCTTGTGCCGGCACTTCTGCTCGATGTGCTTTAACAAGCGCATCGTGCAGACGTGCCGGCAGCGGAGGTTGTTTATGCTAGCATCGCCGCTGCCGGTGAATGTCTGCGCGAACAATCTTCCTTGCCGGTACTCCCCACGGCGGAAGTGCCAGCACCGGAAGTAGAATATGCGTTATTTGTAGATGTCCCCCGCCGGCCCCGCAAGACCCTGTGGAGTCTGCACCGGTAAGTCTGGTGGGGGGGGACATCTTGGGGACAGAGTGGCAGCATATCTCGGGGGGGTACATCTTTGGGACAGAGTGGCAGCATATCTCCGGGGGGGGGCAGAAACTTTTTTCTTTAAAAAAAGCACCTAACTTTTAGGGTGTGACCTATATTCGGGTGCAGCCTATCTCCGAGCCAATACGGTACATAGGACGATAGCCTGTGACAAACAATTTAAGGCATTAGACCCCTACTTGTTATACGACCTTAAACAGTACTTGGTCTTTGGTCCAGTCTCATCTTCAGGAGAGCCTTTGGCCAAGAACTGTAAATGATGAGCAGAAGAGGGCTCGCAAGGAAGACTTGGGTCCACTGCCTAAATGTTTCCTAACTGAAATTACATATCATACCAACAGGGTTTCTAGGAGGTGTCAAACCGCTACTGAGCATTTATACCCTGACTGGATCATTTATGTTTTCTGTGTAGTCCCTGAGTTTATTCAACATACTATTGGCCAAATGTTTGCAGGTCAACTTGCTTCGACTTGACGCCTGGGCTACATAATGCCCGTCCTCCCTTTATGAAGAATGAAAGGACCGGCTCGTACAGAATGGAACCCTACATTTGGTGACTAAATGTGGATCAATAAAGCGTTTATGAAACTTTACCTTTAGAAGAGGAAGCTGTACTTGGGCTTTATAAAGGGGGGCTCCTCTATAAGGCTCTGGATAGCAGGTTGAATATAGTTATAGCAAGTCCATGGAACCCCCGCACTGCAGCTTGAATGAAGTTCTGGCGAGTGTCTGTAGGACCACGGACAGCGGCCTCGATCCAGGGTCTAGCAAAGCGTTGGCACCTTGGACAGCAGCTTGAATATAACACAGTTATGATAACGCCTACATTATAAAAGTATAAAACTCATAATGACGTTCCATGACTACAAATCAATGGTTTTACCGATATATGGCCTGGATTTGGTTTTATTTCATGTTTACTAACCAAAAAAAAACATATTCTGATGATTATATGACCAATTTAGGATCTCTCTTAAACAATGAATTAGCAGTTATTATCAGATAAATAGCGTTCTTCCAAAAAGAACATGAATTAACATGAAAACATGTATATATCATAACATGTATTACATACTCAAGCCCCCGCGCTTTTTCCTGTTCCTGATTGAGCGTGGCCGTAATTGAGTTTCCTTGAGTGATGTCCTAATCTTTTCGGTTTCAGATTCCGTGTCACAGTTGACATTATTAACAACTGCGCTACGTTCTCTCTAGGAAGCTATTCAATAGAAATTCATGGCTAGCGGAAAGTGAATTAAGCTGATTGATGGAGATCATGAATACGGCAGCCTCTGATGTACAACACGGCATTCTAAATTAAGCAGTGGCACTTTGAGTGCTCGGCCCTCAGTGGCCGAATTGGAACAGAGTTTTATAATCTCTCTAAGTAATCAAGCGGCTAAAATAGCAGATCCTTAAGCAGAGGAACATTGATCCTCAAGGAATGGAGCTTCACATACTGATATAGAATGGTATATATATAGATAGATAGATAGATAGATAGATATATTCAGTGTATATATATATATATATAAATACAGTACTGTTCAAAACTTCATCTTATGTTAACTGTTCTTCTACCTTTTTTATATATTAATGTTGTCCATTGTTATTTAAAATACATGTATATTTTTTATATTTTTTATATATTAATGTTGTCCAGTGTTATTTAAAATACATGTATATAATATATATATAAAGTATATATATATAATATAATATGTATGACAAAAACATTCCAATCTATTTATACATTTAAAAATAAGACCGAAAATACCCTGTTTAACAATAATTTCTGTTCCGTGATTTTTTTTTTGCAATTATTATATGACATCATATGATGATTTCATTTCCGACATAAAATTGTTTCCACATCCCCTGCTGCTCGGCTACATTATCCTGTTATACAGTGTACATAATCTGTTTATACAATAAAATGTCACGTAAAATATACGATATTAGAGCGCGAGTACGGAGATCGTACCTTGGTGAAATCCACTCTCTTGTACGATGTAATTGAAAGGTCATTTTTGTGTAAGACAAAGCATAAGAGAAATGAACGGCTCCATTAGCGGAAGAGGAACGTAAGCCTGAGATTCCTTAGGAACACAATGTCAGTGATCAGGGGAAACCAAATAGAACTCAATGTGAAGACGGGAAAACAAATAAATCTCTTCCATCATTGGCGTCTATATGGAATAAACAAAATAAAATACACAATAGAGCGCTCTGTTATACACAAACTTCAAGCTCAACAAAGTGAGAGCCAAATGCAATCATGTACGTGATTAGGAGCAATCGATCTCTAGCTAACTACGCTTGGAACCGCACACCAAGGCTGAAACGCAGGACTCTGAGATGATAAATCAAAAAGGTGTATAATGTAAAGCAAAAGGACATCTCGTAGTGACATCCATATAAATACAATTTATCAAAAAGAAATGATAGGCTTACATTAAACATATGTGAGAAGATGGAGGAGTCCTGCGTACGGCACTCAATCTGTCCCAGTAGTGCCTGTGTAAGGATGAATAAGGGTGCGAATGTGTGAACTGTCAGATATATGTATATAGACACACAATTGTATTCTAACCATTCTAACCCTACTGTTTTCTTTAATATCTATATATTTTCTTATACTATCTATATATTTCCTTTTCCTATTTTATTTATTATTTATTTTATTTATAAAGCCATGCCTATGTAAAGGGCATATATATAGGGGAAATAAGTTGCTCCTTCCTTTTGGTGATTGGTTCATTCGCAAGGATGCGATAAGGGGAAAGACAATGACGTACCTGGCTCGTCAGTTGTCTTCAAGGGGTTAAGGATGAAGTCTTTTTTAATACATAAAGACTCAAGCAGTTTCTGTCTTTTTTCACCCTCCAATCCTAATTTCTCGGTTAAGAAACATCTGGTTTATTGCTTTCTAAGTACGACCTCCGATGCTATGTTCTATCTAATGCCAGAAGCATTTATTGTTACAGGTTTTTTTTTTTTTTTTAATATTCCTCGGCATGCGCTATTGATCTGTGACTAATACTGAAACAACACAAAGGTCCAAAGCGGCTCCTTAATCTTTCGACATAAGCTTCCTGAACAGAGGATTTCAATTTGTTTAATCAAAGATCAAACTAAATGTCCTGTTTTATTCCCTGCATCCGTGAAAAATTCAGTTGTACCAAATTTTATAACTGATTTTATGTATGTGTGTGTGCGTGTCTGTGTGCGTGTCTGTGCGTGTCTGTGTGCATGTGTGTGTGTGCGTGTGTGTGCTGGATGCGGAGGAGAAAGTAGGAGGCGCGTCGCTGGATCAGGTGAGTGACTTCGTCGGGGTCCGGTATGCGGAACTTGACACCCGGAGAGGGTCACGTCAAGGTGCACACTGCGTCTCCTCTCTAATATTCAGCCGAATTGTGATATCATACCAGTGATACGGCTTTGAAGAGCCTGAAATATATTTAACCCTGGGCATGCTGTCCAGAAATGTTCCTGCTCGTTAGGATAGACCAGGGGTAGGCAAAATTTGGCACTCCTGATGTTGTGGACTACATCTCCCATAATGCTCTTACAGTCATAATGCTGGCAAAGCATCAAGGGAAATGTAGTTCACAACATCTGGAGTGCCGAAGTTTGCCTACCCCTGGGATAGACAATTGAATTATTCAAAATGCCCGTCTTTTTTTAAGCTTGGTCGAAATTTAAGTAAAAAAGGGGCGCACCCTCCCCCCCGCATACAGTCAAACATTTTAGCGTGTTTGATGCTTTAAAGGGAACTTACTGCTCCCAGTTTCAATGAGGCCACCAAATGGTCCCATAAAACCTTCTTAATTCTAAAAGGTCAATTATTTTCAAATAAAATGTGGTCATTGTTTTTATTTTTAATTGTTCCTCAAGATCCCATAGACAATAGCATTACCACGATCCCCACCAGACGATTCATTTTATTAAAATATATTAAATATAATGAATAATAATAAAGTTATGTTTATATATCAGATAAAACCAGTTTTATCACATGGATACATTTCTTTTTAGTTCCACCAATTACAGTTCTCGATTCATTAGGGTCTTTTCCCCAATGGGAAAAGTTGTGAAGACTTCGCGTAAGAGTTGTGGTGTCGACTCCATGACTTCGCTGTCTGGGGGAGTTCTTGCTGCCGGGGGCCAAGATTAAAATTAGATCACTGATGGACATGGCACTAGGGTTCAGTAAATGGGGGGGGGTGGAACCTTAGTGAAGCGTGAGTGTGAACACATTGGAGTGAGTGGGGTCAGTATTCTGTCTCTCCTCTTTTGGTCCTGAAGAACCTTTGCCTCCACGCATGCATAGGTTGTCTGATGGGAAATCCATTTGATGGGAAGCCGTCCCTGCCTTGTTTTATATGTTCGTTAATTCTTTATTATTATTATCGTGTTTACGTGATGTAGGTTACTGTAACGTAGCTCTGTTATTCTCCGTAGCAGCCTCTCGTTTGTTTTATGTATTAAGCGCCATGTAATGTGCATCTGAATAAAACATAATACATGCAGCTAAATATAGACACAGATATGTCAGGGTATGATTGAAGGTAGTCTTTCGCGAGTAGATGCCTGAGGGGAGGCGGTAATTATAATCAGAACACAAGGACAGTAACGTGACATACAAGGACGCGAGTAGATTGCAGCCTCCAATAACTATAGCAGTAAAGGCAGGGGGCTTCAAACATGCTGGGGGCAACCATACAGCAAAATGATATTATCTTACCCGAGACACATGCAATCTGCCCTAAAGAAACGTCCCAGTCCCTAAATGTTTACATTTTTTATTGCACATTGGAGACCATTTTTGATGGATTGAAGGGTATTTTAACGCACACACACACGCTTGCTCTCTAGTTCCTATTAACAATAATGCATGCTTGAATTTGCATGCAGTACAATATACTGGAGCATACAGGACTCCATAGTTTTATGTACACGTACCTGGAACACTTCAGTTTTCCAAATCAGGAAACCTGTGTTGAGGGGTGTACATGGTGGGCAGAGATCGACGGTGGGATGCGGCAGGGTCAGCATCGGGAATGGGCAGGGCTGGGCAATGGCACAGGCGTTTATTGATTTTACAGCACCCTGGGCCAGTCAGGAGAGATCAGCGCTTCTCCCCAACTGGCCCTTGATCCCTACTTGCCGGGGAGCAGCTACCTCGGATGGTGGAGCAGTGGCTGAAATCACACGTTTTATGCATTTGGGCAACCAGCACATGTCCATTCACACCTAAAAGAATCCTGTTGTTTTATAGGGCATCTGTGACCTAATTTTATGGGGTAACTGAGACCCGATAGGCTCTGTGACCCAAATTCACTAAATGTTGATACTAGTGAATGTTGAATATAGAGTCTATTCAAACCACCAGGAGACCACGGTGTCTTCTGATTTGCGTCCAGTGAGCAACTGCTAAACAGCTCTCTAACCGCTCACATCTGTGTTTGTAGGGTTGTGTTATTACTGATTTCATATGAAATTATTAAACCCCTACATAGGGTTTTGTTCACAAGTGAGTTAGTAAACCTGACACGCGAAGCTCCCGGATAAGCGCGTATTCACTAACATTTACTTGGTTCCCTGGAATAGGTGAACACGACTTGCTATAAAATACTATATAATTATTACTCTTGCTCATTTATAATGCTGTGGTATATCTGCAGGCTGGTGATGTCTGTTGTTCGGCATACGTTGATCGTTGGCTGTATTTTATTTTTCAGCATTATTTATGAAGTGACTGGCATGTGGCTGTTCGGAAAGCAGTTCTGCAAAGTGTGGATCTCTTTTGACGTCATGTTCTGCACAGCGTCCATCGTTACCCTGTGCTTCATTAGCCTGGACAGATACTGCTCCGTGGTGACTCCTTACCATTATTCCAAGAGAATGTCACGGCACAGGTGGGTACCCGTAAGAGTTATTATGATTTATCAAGAAAAAAATGACTATATATGTTTCCTACAGATCCTGTTTATTAGTGCCTGAAACTCATACCTGAGAACTTTTGGCCTCTGGCTACCCGGACCCTTCCCTTGCGTGACGCGGCCAGGACTGCACACTGATGTCAGCAGGTGGTCCCGTGATGTCGGTGGGCAGTCCCGCTGACATCGTTAGTCCTATTGACGTTAATGGGAGTTCCCGCTGACATCGGTGGTTGGTCCCGCTAACGTTAATAGGAGTTCCCGCTGCCGTTGGGGGCGTTCCCGCTGACGGCTTTGGGAAACACCCCCATTTAAAGGGAATATGGGCGGGGAGCAGGACGTGTCAAGACCCCGCTCCCGCGACCCAGAGGATTCGGGTCTTGACCCGGAGAACCGGAGAAGCATTGCTCACCCAGAAATCTCCGAGTCAAACCCGGAGAGTTCCCAGGTATGGTGAAACTACCTAGAAAGTTTCTCTAAGTCAAATTGTTATGTTACATACTACTTGTTATTTCCTCTCTATCCATTGTACAGCGCTACGGAATTTGATGGTGCTATATAAAACACTAAGTAATAATATGATTAACAATCTTAAAGTGTATTTGCAAAAAAACATTTATATATTTATATCCAATGGGACTATTTGTCCCAACAGTCCTGTAAATAATGTTTTTTTTAAATTAATTTATTTACTAAGAAAAAGAAACCGTATGACCTGTAATTTATTGTATACGGCAAAGAAAGATTGCCAGCACGTTTCTGGTTACATAGAGGCATATAGCAAAATAATATAATCATTGATTCTATTCCACACACCTTGGAATTTATAATAACGTTTCTCTTTATTTATAATAATTTTAAATATATATATTTTTACAACTCAGCAGTGATTTTTACCAGATTCCATTAAGAATGGGTGCAATTTGTAAAATCTGGTCATTTATTATTTTTGTCCAGATCCCATGTACCGGGTTATATTATATTTAATTTTAAAAATGTTCTAAATGTATGTGGAGAGGTAACCCAAACTAAAATATTGCTTAAATAATAGGTGTAAGTATACAGTATATATATATATATATTCTATATTATATTACATATATTATATTATATATGTGCTTATTTATGATTTATTTACAGATGTATCCTTATGACTGTGACCATTTGGGTTTATTCTTCCTTGATATCTTTCCTTCCCGTCATGCAAGGCTGGAACGAGATCCCTGGTATAGACTTTGACGACGGGAAAGAATGTATATTTGTAACAAATTGGACTTTTGCTATTGTGGCCTCATCGCTGGCCTTCTACATTCCATTTATGATCATGTGCACCATGTACTTCTTCATCTACAAGGCTTCTCGGTTAAAAGCCACCCGCATTGTCTCTCAGACGCTGGACCTTCATTACCATCCAAACAGCAATCGGCAAAATAACTTGCAACTGGAGAATAAAGCCACAAGGACTATGAGTATCATCATTTCTGTGTTTGTGATGTGCTGGTTACCCTACTTTGTCCTAAATGTATGGATTGCGGCAAAGGGAACCAGTTCCACCAGCGCTGTCCTAGTCAACGCTTTCAAGTTTATTACATGGCTGGGGTACTGCAATTCCACCATCAACCCCATGCTGTATGCTTTTCTAAACAGGGACTTCCAGAGGGCCCTGAAGAAGTTGCTTATCTGTAGACGCTGGAGGTCTCAGGTGGACATCGGTGAGGATATGGTCTCGATAGTAACTTTTTCCAAGACCGCCCAAGATCCGGAATACAGCATTAAGTTACCGATGGCAAACTGTGTTCTAAAAGGCAAACAGGCTATGAAATGCACACCTACAATTCATTACTGATCAAAGTTCTGAGCACATCTGGTTTCATATCTCGTGAAAACTTAAGTGGACTTCTTTGTGCTAAAATGACAATATTTGCCGGATTTACACAGACAACAAATCAAAGAACAGAGTGCTTTCTGCTTTGTTTCAACATTTACTTTCTTCCACTCTCGATAAGGAAATCCTCGGATTAAAATCACAAAAAAATAGAAATATTTTAAGATATTTTTCCCGATCGACAGGGGGTTCTCCTGCGCAATAAGACGTGAATGTTTTCTACGCTTTCTAACGAACCTTTTCATATTCTTTGTAACCCCCCAGCATGCAAATCAACTCATTGTGCTACAGACGTTCTTCAACTTTATTACAGATGATTTGTTCAATGTAGCCTTCGGAAAAAAAAGAAAAACCCAACAAAGCAATGAGTCCTACTGGCGGCAATTTCACAGCTCTAACAAATAGAAAAACATGATTTAACTACCAATCACTGTGACAAACAGCAGGATCTCGTGCTGTTTCCAGAAAGGGAGCTAAAAGCAAACCACCCGCCACACATTTCCAATTTTATGGGTCAGCAGTGCAATGAAATAAAACAGCTGGGCGCGTTCTCAGTCATAAATCAAAGAGGTCATCAAATGTAATTGCCTTCTCTGTAATGAAAGCTAGAATCCTCTTTGTTGGGACATGGTTTTGGAAATATAATGTAGTACTTTAGTAAATCTGGTACTCACACGCAATCCTAAACATATGCTCTTCATATTGTGCTGGCTTGAGTTTGTCATGGAATGGCCAAAGATGGCGGTCAAGAGGCTCTCTAGAGAAGCAAGGTGCGATGACGATAACATCACAACGATGCGTCTATTACTTGTTTGAAATTAAACAATATATTGTACCATACTGTATCTATTTAGTGACTTTATTTTCATTTGGCATTGGACCTTCTCTATGGTCCTGATTCTGTAGCCCTCAGGTGTAGTCTTCTAAAGGTGGCTTTGTTGGCTCAACCCAGAAATGTCTCTGCTCTTCTCACAGGCTGCTATATAACCCAATCCGATAATAATGTCATTGTTCTGATTATATATTCTAAATTAAGAATGACATTAGAAACAAAGTACAAAAACAATGGCATAGCATGGCATCTAAAATGTGTTAAGATCTAAAAGGTTCTCTCCCGTTATTAACTATTTTCAGTTATTTTGAGTCCGGGCGCATATCCATAGTGTTCTGTTGGGATATCACGGTCTTCAATCAGAGGTTTGTAATCACTCAACGGTTTGCTGGACAGTTACATCTCATTACAACTCCCTAACTTGACTATTCATTGTGAAGGGCCAGCCATCGTGAGGTTCTCCTACAAGAAGATCTGATCTGGCCCTGTATAATGCATGGCTTAATTCTTCCCTTGACATAGGGAGTAGAAGTTTTCAGCTGTCTCTGAAACACCTGGTTTTCGTGAGGGGTACTTCCCCTCTTATCAACACAAGAAATAGCCTCTTCTCATGTTCTCTGTGATAAGCTTAACAGAAAAGTATCATCTTGACTTTATAAATTGTCAAGGTGTATTAGGGTATCAAGTCCTAACCTCACCTCACCCAAGAGTTTTTTTCTCTGGCTATTCTTTGTGGGGAAACTAGCGTGAGATAAAATGTACGACTCATATAATACTTTTGTTAAGGAAACTTCTGTTACCTTGGAGTTCCCAATAATCTCAGCGACTGTCCACCCACATTCGTTTTCGTTATTCACAGTAGCTGTAAATATGTACCCACAATGGTGTTTCAGATTTTTGTATTTAGGTTTCTTGCTTCCCAAAGAAAGATATTGTGTAGAGTGTCACACACTGTCGTCAAAGACGCACTTTAATGTTGGAGATACTGTACAAGAAAAATCAGTCTGTCGGTTAGACTCACAAACTTAAGGATATCAAGTTGTTTACATGATACACGTTGAACCTAATGAGTTGCGAAAATGTTTCCTTTTTTATGTCTTAATAATCTTGAAATAATCTTGAAACGATTAGAAACAACATTTAGATCCCTGCATAAACTAACAAAAACAAAAAAAAGATTTTACTTTCATTTATTTGTTGGCCTGCTTTGGATGAACAATCTCTCCCTCTGATTGCTTTATCTGGGGTCATACAGGCTTAAACAAGCTCCGATGAGCAATTACCCAGAATTAACCATTTCAGTGTCTGTAAGGAAAACACTACAGACAAGCAAGGACTATATTATAATTTAGAGCATCTTCTATTTCAGGCACTGTGTGTGCTCTACATGCCCCTCACTTTTTTCACCTTTTCTATGCAGCAGCACACTGTCTCACATACTGAACCTCCCTCCTCCCCGCTCCCTATCAGCATGGTCGCTGCATCTGCCAAGAAATCAGAGGAGATAAGAAAACGGCTAGAGAAGGAAAGTAAGCGGGGGGGGGGCAAATGAAAGGGCAGAAAACAAACTTCGTTGCCCGAAAACAGTGTAAAGCGAAACCAAAAATGTCTCCAAAATTATTCTGGACCTCGTGCATAATTCTAGCTGGCACTGGTATCTTGTTGCTATAAAAACTGAAAAAAGCTTCTTAAAATCACTTTATTTAGATATAGAGATTTAACAGAAATTGCAGGTGATTTATTAATAATGTATTGAATTTAATCAAATGAAATCATTAATGTGATCCCTGCTATTTCTATATGCATTATAGAGACTTCTAGAACACTCTGATTCTCTCATATCCAGCAAACATTCTGAGCTTCTAGAAAGCACGGACATCAGGGCACATTTCACCTTCCTTCCCCTGAGAATCTGAATTAAATTTTTTGATTAATATCCCTTCCTTCTTTTCTGATTCAGTTTATTAAAATGATCACTTTGAATCTTTTATCATTCGGTGCAACAATTAAAACCTTTAAATCTGATATACTGTAGCCGTAATATTTCACATAAATTATCCACACAGGGATTCAACATATATTTAATATGTCGGATATGATGACCCACATTCCAAGTTACTGACAGATATATGTAATATATATATACAGGTATATATATATATATATATATATATATATATATATATATACAAAGAATTAAGGTTTGGTGTGGGGGATATATCAGGTGGAGGAAAAGAGACCATCCTAGCCATGCTTGTCTTTCTTTGAATAAAACAAATTTCATTTAATCTTCACCCTAGAGGGATTTTAATAAATCCATTTTAAATTCCTGTTTTTCAGTCCCCGTTTTAATGATTGATATTTAGCCGCGTATATCTTCAAGTGTGAAGAATACATGTGAAGTGTAACTATAATGATCAGTCATCCATCCAAGATGGTAAACACTGTAATTGGTTTTGTCCTTTATTAATAAAGGGAAAAACAAGTTGTAGCTTGAAAATTAATGGATTAGTAAAGCCTCAAATAGAATTTCTGTATATTTCGAGACTATTTTATATAACATGAAAACTCAGCCCTGTAACATTGCATTTCTGTGAGGAACCCCATGGCTGTGTCTAAGCACCCATAGGTACACAGGTACAAGTACCCATAGGTACACAGGTACACAGGTGGCTGTGCATGGCCATGCAAAACCAGCAGACTAGGCGTCTGCTTAGGAATTTAACCTAGTAGGTGGCTCTAATTCATTTACTATGTGAACAAACGAGTGGGACCTGGAAACATCTAAGGTGCTAGAAACCTTAGGCTGGCCCGAGATGAGTGCTTAGTCAGGGTGCTGCCCGAGGTCTGACCCGGCCGGCTCTGTGCATGCCTCAATGCTCAGCTCTGGCTATGACGCCTTTTGAAGACAAGCGGCACAGATACCTCACGCTTTACTGGTTGACCCCACTGGACATGCCGTCCTAGGCCTACTCTTAGATCTGATCTTCCCGCATTTCATTTTATTCCCCCTCATTTTCTCTTTTTCTTTCTTTTCTCTCTAATCACATTTCTCTCTTATCTCTCTTTCCCCCTCTTCTTTCTCCTTCCTTTCTTTCTTTCCTCTTTCTATCATCTGTCTCCCCTTCTCTATTCTTTCTTATTTTTGCACTTCTTCCCTCCTCTGTTTTCTTCCCTATTTTCCTTCTTGCCTTTCTCTTTTTATTTATCATTATTATCTGACGCAGGGCTTCTTACAGTACATACATTGAAAGGGTATGAAAAAACCAGGACGGACAGAGCAAGGAAAACCGATATAGTGGGCAAAGAGGACCATCTTTCTCCTTCCTTTCCCTTCTCCACTTTTTGTATTTTCTCATCTCTCCTTCTTTCCTTTTCTGTCCTGTTATTTCTCTTTTCCCTCTTTTCTCCCTCCTCCCATCTCTCTCTATTCTCCTCTAATTGTTCCTCTTCTTGCTTCTCATGCAAAACCGACCCCGTGTAAGCCATAGATAAAGTGGTGGTATTTCTTTTCAATTTCTTACCTGATTTTGCATTATGTAGAACCAATTTGTTCCTTTTTTTGCAAAAGAAACTCGCATTTATCTGTCATTCCTAACGCACAGTGAACATTTTCAGCTCAGCTATAAAAGTTTAGTAAGTATGCTATTTTTTAGTCATTCCTAACAAAGTCTTAATACAAAAGCCGTGAAAACCACTGATGTCAACCATGGCAGGACAATTTTCTTAATCATATTGCAATCCAGTGGCATTCAATAATCTTTTTTGGGGATATTATTTAACTATTCGTATGCTAGTTTGAAATTCATCCGGACAGAGTAATTTCTAGCAGAACCGGCTATATAGATGGATGGCGTTGCTAGTGTCTGAGCTGACTTTACTATTATAAAAGGATTAGACCAAATTTAAATGCATTCGAAGGTCATAAAATATATATATTTCTACAATGTTCCTTAAAGGGTTATCATCTTTACCACCATTTTTATTATCAGATTAAAAGTTTTCAAAAAATATTGAAATAAATAGAATTGCTCAGTCTTAATCACACAGCCAGACTATAGAGGCGCTGACCTCTGTAGCTTTGCCATAAAGAATCAGCAACAATGGCGGCCTCCAGGTCTGCAGATAAAGGGCATTTATTGGAACAAAATGAGACAAAACCAGGCAATATGCAGCATTGTGTTTTATTCTCTACGAGAACATTTTTTAATTTTTTAATTTTTTTTTTTATTGGGACTTTAATACCATTTCACTCAATGAAAAAGCTATTACATAAATAAAATGTACATTCTTATACCCTTAAACTAGGTTTTTTTTATTTTTTATTTAATAATAATAATCATCGGCTAGAAAAAAAAGACTGAAATATAAAGCCTTTTTCGGCACTCTGGCTACATTTTATATGTTCACATGAATATAATTACAGTTCTTTTTGTCCTTTTTTATTGAAACTCCTGCCGAGTCTCTAAATAAGGTAGAAGCTTGAAGCTGAGACGTTACAAACATGGTGGGAGAAATGCGCTTCAGGAATCCACGGGGTTTCCTGCTCCCTCTGAAGTGTGAATTCATTAATATGCATTTTCTTTCCATGTTAAAACTCGCAAAGAACAAAAACAAAAGGAATATAGAGAGAGTTTGGTGTGCGGCAACTCTTGGTTCTTGCTTTTTGACGTGTTTCTCCAATTGTGAAGGCTTACAAAGCATGCCTTCAAATGATAACATACAGTTAAGGCAGGAGCCTCCAAATAATATTCATTCTGCAAATAAAATCACTTATCTTCAGGAGAAGCTGCAGCTTCAGAGCTGAAGACCAACATTTCCTACATGGTCTGCTGTTTTAACCCCTTAAGGACAATGGGCGGTCCCTAAACCCATTGAAAACAATGCATTTTGAGTACATGTACGGGCTTTGTCATTAAGGGGTTAAAATCAATGCAATCACTATGTGCTCATGACCATGAGAGGTCTCATTAGACCTTCCTGAATGCTCAACGAAGCCCTGCTTCCTCAGCAGGGGAAGCGGGATTTGGCACTTGTTAGGTGGGAGATCGCCTCTTTGAGACACCATTCCATCTGTCTCTCTTTCCTTCCCTGATGTCCCCATTTCCTAGCTCGGAATGTTCTTCTGGGTATGAGTGTATCACAGGGTTCTAAAACCTACAATAATTTGCATCTATACAGTAGAAAATGTATTTATAAACTAAACGAATTACACTTTTCTTCTTCTAGATGCCATACTTGGTAAAAAGTCTTAGAAGAGATCTGCCCTCTCATCACACCTCAAACCACAAACTGGTGTTGCCCCTCTTTGGCCATTGAAATGTATGTTTTCTGCTGTTTCTTTACAAATTACTGTGGATTTTAAGACCGCAGAACACCGGTATATACTCATACCCAGCAAATATTCTGAGCGCCTAGAAAAGGGGGGACATTAGAGGAGCATAGACGGGCAGCGAGGTTTGGGGCCTAAGAACAGGGCAGTGCCTCCTCAAGATCACTTGGACAATGCGTTGCCTACTAACATTCTAACTCTGGCTGTAGTTGCTTTTATCTTTTCTTTTTGTGGAACAATCTTTTTTTTCCCCGGTATATTAGATTCTTTTTGTTTTTGAACACATTTGCATTGATTTTCCTTTTTTCCTCTGGCCTTCAATGACTAGAATCATATTTCTTTGTTAAGCTTAAATTGAGTTAGAACTGCTATTTCTTCTGGATGAAAAAATACCATTTTTTTTTCTAAATGCATCATGTTGTGCTTTGGGAATCTCGGTAAGACAGATGGTTTATAACCCAAACTTTCTACTTGAACTTTTAGAATTACTTTGGGAAAGCCAACAACATGCCAAATGACATCGACAGCTAATATCTGGACACCATGAAATATTAGCTTTCATTTTTAATTTTGAATATATATTGGCAAAATGTGATAGGCAAAGATAATTAAACAGAATAGGTAAGTTATATTTTATAAGGTGATCTCCGGTTCAGATTTCACCTGGACAGTCCCGGAATTAAAAGCTAAGTCCTGAGTCCCAGATTTACCTCATTATGTCCTGGGAAATGCTGGCCTAGCGGACATGCGAGCGGGAGAGAACAATTGCCCCCTGGGCTGCCTTGATTTTGCTCCTCTGCCTAAAGCTTTTTGCATTCTACTTGTATCTACCCGTGTACCTAAAGTACCAGTGATTTAAGTGGCTGGATCCTTTCTGGACTCCTTTTATTAAATTATATGCATTTTTGAAAATGTGTTTTGGACAGGACTGGGTAATAACCATTCACTTGCGTTGTGCGACAGATATGTCGTGGGCTACGCTATTACTTGGCCACTTGGCTGGACTTGCCCCTGGGCTGAATGTTGCCCTACATGTGAGCCCACATTCCACAGTGGGGGACTTGGTGTTGAGACCCCCTACCAGCAGCTCAACTGCCAGCTGTAACAAGGTCCCTGTGCAGTGTGAACTTAGCGGACGACCGCCTTCTGCGCAGTCTTGCTATCCATGCTCAGTATCTGCCTGTACTTGAGCCTCCTCACTGTTGTCCCTGTCTGCCCATCTTGGGGCTCAAATCTTTGCTAGGTTCTTCACTCACGGCAGTCATGGCACTTGATAATCTTTGGATCTGTGAAAACAGCTGATTGCTGCACCTAGCATGGCCACTGAATAACTGTGAAACACACACACTGGGAGCAAAGACATGGTGCTGATGGCCACATCACTGACCACACGCCAGACCCTCTGACACAACCTCCTAGAGAGTGTCCAAGAAACAGCTCAGCTTATGTCCGATGGTCAAGTAAACTATTACTAGTTTTATTGTGGATAAGTCAACCAAGCATACCGTATATAAGCAGGGGTTGGAGATGACACCTTCTGGCCCATTGCATTAAATTATTTATATAGCGCCAGCAGATTCTGTAGTGCTGCTAAAATCAGTGGAATATTTTAAAGTCACACACAATAACAAACTGCTACAAAAAGAATGGTGGTTGGGGGAAGTGAAACAGTAGGAGAGAACGGCTTGGATGGGGATGAGTTGATAGAGTCCGGATGATCTGTAGAGGTCGTTGGTCCTTCAGATGGTTTGATTAGGATGATGGCTGTTGATTGCTGGAGGAGATAATATTGCAATCCCTGCAGTTTCCCTCAAGTGCAATTCTTAATTGTCCACTTATGAGGAGTCCACTTGTGATGAAGCCTCTGCAGCGACATTTCCAAGCGAGGAATCTAGGAATTTATAGGGAAACCTCACAGGTGGTCAGATAAGGTGATTGCATATAGGATGCAGATGTTTCACACCTTGTCTGAACAATTAGGCCAGACAAGAGGGCACCAAAGTTAACCCTTTGAAATCAACAGGGTATGTTGAGAGGCAGGATAGAGACATCCCAGGTAAAAGACAAGAGGTTAAAGCAGGAGATCTGATATGGTGGAGATATGCAGGTGTCCAGGTGAGTAGATGGAGGAAGTCATGCAGGGCCGGGATGGATGGATAACCCAGTGTAACTCTTATCTGACCACTTAGGAAGAGTCTACTTGGGGCCATTGCAGTTACATTCCCAATCCCGGAGAATTTGCTGCTTTATCATAGATTGCATTCCTGAATGTAAAATATTTTATGATGGTTTGTTGGGCATGGAAATTATACCTGATGGTGTGCTAGGCCGGGAGCGCTTCCTCTCCTGCCCAGAAATTAAACACGGACCAGAGATAGTCAGCGGCAGGAAAATACTCCCACTGAAATCAATCAGGGGGAGGTAACAGGCATTAGGTATATTAAGTGGCAGAAGACACATAGTTACATAGTACATAAGGTTGAAAAAGACCTAAGTCCTTCAAGATCAACCCTTCTACCCAACCTTCCTACTCTTCATCCAAAAGAAGGCAAAAAACCCTAATTGAGTTAATTTGAATTCTGCCATCAGGGGGGGAAATTCCTTCTTGACTCCAAAAGGCAATCGGATTTCTCCTTGGATCCAGAAGCTCTAAAATATTAATTATTTTTATAGCCTTGGCTGGAGTCTCCCTTTACATAGGCAAGTAACCATTCAATGAAACATTCACATACATCGGTAAATGAAGTAAATGAATGGCAAATTAGCTTTGACAAGTATGTTTCATTTTACTGCCATATATTGTCTGGTAAAAAGTAATTATCGGGTTTTATCATCAGACTCTCTTAATAAAGAGCTTAATTAGTGCTTAATTAATGACAGTGCCTACGGTCACGAAAGTTTTTTTACAGATTAATTTGTGCAAATTGTAGTATCAGAACTCGTTTAACTCCATTTATAACAATTAATCCGTCAGTAAGCATACTTAATTTCACACAGGTTAACATGTCTCTATTATTTTTAAGTTTACAGTCTTACTGGTTTTCTTTCTTTGTTATAAAACAGACACGTTATCAAAGAAAAAGAACAGAATCGTATAAATAGACGTTATCACTTTCCACTTCATGGGGCTTTAGGGGCTAGTTGTTGAGGGTAGCTCCCAATGTTTTGCAAGTTGGAACAGGAGGAAGCCCTAAAGCAATCAAATCTCTGATAGCCAATGTTCAGTACTGGTTGCCAACAGCATGAAAATTGAGCCCAGGTGACCTCCAACATGGAGGTTTTGCCTGGAGTCTCCAGGATGGATCACCTCTTCTCCAGTTATCTGGTTTTTCCGGGTCACCATGTTCTGTGTCTTGGTCACGTAAGCTGTGGGTAGGTCCACTCGGTCCTAGTTGCTTCCCACCTCAATACAGATCTAAGCTATCTGGGGCTAGTCCCACCCTTATAAATATCAGCCCTGACCCTTGCGTGGCTCGCCCTGACCCTTACGTGGCCAGTCCCACCGCTCTCTGAGCCACTCTCCCTGAAGAGGAGAAGTTCCCAGGCATGTTTATCTTCTACATTGTTTTACATTTGGCAGACTAGGCATGTGTTTAGGGGCACTGTGGAAGTAAACAAAAGGATGGTGCTTATGGCACCCACCAACGACCACTTTTGTCCTAATTTCTCTCATGCAGTATAGCAATTTACAGGCTTCAAACCTCTGGCTCAGACAACATCTGCCCGAGGAGCAGAGCTGGTTGGGCAGAACACGGATCTCCTAACCGACCCAAAATTAAGGAAGTACGAAGTCTGTTCCTTCAGACCTCTGCCTGAGTGCTCCCTCGCACCGTGTGCCTGTGATTGAAGCCAAGCGCCAGGATATGTTAAACTGGGTTGGGTGTTAGTGTATGGTGTTAGAGTGAACAAGTGTGTGTTAATGTATAGAGTGGTGTGTCAGTGTACGAGTGATTGTGTCAATTTAAAATGTTAGACAGTGTATGATGTTAGAGTGAGTGAGTGAGTGAGCGTGTGTGTGTGTGTGTGTGTGTGTGTGTGTGTCAGGATTCAGTATTAGACTGGGTGGAGTGTCCACAACCAGCAAGTCAGCGTATTGTTTGAGTGTGAGTGTATGGTGTTAGACCGTGTGTGTGTGTGTGTTTGCATATGAGGTAGGGAAGAGGTGTGCAGGGTGAGATGCAGAGTGGTGAAGAGGCTGTACAGAGTAGGAGCGGGGCAATTATTCCCGGTGCCTGGGTGCCATGTACCCTGTATACCTGGCTCAACTGCCCCCGCATAACAAATAATTGCTCGCCACCCTACTCATTATTCCTTCATCACTGCTCGATCCTGGTAAGCTTTAAAAATATTGCCATCTATGTAAAAGAATGGGGGGGGGGTGCAGGAGAATATTTGTGCCTGGGGTGCCACTTGGTGTAGGATTGGCACTGGTTGCAAAGCATGTGATTAATAAAATACATTGTGTATAGGAAAATGAACGTATAATTTAATTTCACTTATTTTTAGTTCCGACACACTGCTATAATTTTTCCAGCAATAATTATCGGCACTTACATGAGGCTTAATTCTATTTGACTGACATGTTTTTTCCCAACATTTGTTCCAGTTATTAACATAATATGAAGACAGTATTTTTCCCTGAATCTTTTCGGTGCGATATCTGTGTATCTGCTGCCCTCTACAGGAATCAACTCAGAAAACCTTCTTAAAGGGGAACTTTGCTGAGAGGGTGGTAGATAAGTGGAACAGGCGCTCAGCAGAATGGTAAAGGTTAATACAGTGAGAGAATTTAATCATACATGTGATAGGCATACGGTTCCTGGATCCAAGAAGAAATCAAGGACCGATTAAGGTCTGTGTCTTTAAAGCAGGAAAACACGGGCAGACTAATTGGCCAAACGGTTCTTATCTGCCATCAAAGTCTATGTTTCTATGGAACTGAAGATTACACGGCTTGTTTTTATTTCGTAATTTATAGATAAAACCCACCCCCCTCCAAAAAAAACAAACAAAAAAAAAAACAACTCAGAACCGAAAATATTTTTTCCCATATATGGTAATTGCTCAATGAGTATCATTTTTCGTTCAAAATCACTCTATATTTATTGATAAAGGTGGCCTAGAGAACCTAAAGGGACCCTTTAACATCTTTGACAACCCCACTTAAAAGAATGCATTTTGCAGTACAATGCGATCTCACAATTCATGACACTGATTGGTGGTTCCAAGTAGCCAACGAGCGACACAAAAGGGCTTCCATTTAAATCATAGTTAAGACCGAGCTTCTCTGGGATTTTCTTCCACTTTTATGTCTTATGATTACAGTCTATCGGTTTTCTTAATTCAGCACCAGAGGCTTTGCAGCTACCAAGATGTAATGGTGCCAGCCGGACTCCATCATATTGGGGTATAAAGTCTCAAACGTGGGGGGGGGGGACCGGCGGGAAAACCCCCACTCCATGACATATTTACCATCTGGAATTCCCCAGGCGTAAACCAAGGAAGCGCTGCCTGCCGCCCCTCTGCCGTCCTTCCTAATAAGTGTCGGGATAGGACACCATATTTCAGTGCTCTACTTCTAAAGGAAGCGCTATGGGCAAGCAAACTATGAGGACTTGGCACAGGTCTACATGGCGTTAATGGGCTGGTCCGGGAGATCCGTGATCTTCCCTTTAACCTGCCCACTGACTAGCGGCATTAGAGAGCACTGATCGCCTAAAATGGCAATGAGGCATCCTGCCTTGGACTTATAACGGCCTTGCCACGGTTTAAGCAGCAGATAGACATTGGTCCTTGAAATGAATACGAACACCCAATTTAGGAACAAAACTGATATTTAGGATGACTAGTCAATATTTAAACATCTGCTATGCCGATGAGCCTTTATCACACTTTGGAAGATGATCATCAAGATGACCCCTTTAACAGAAAATCACACAAAATAAATAAAAAAATGTTTATTAAACGATTCAGACTTGAAAAAAGTCACAATATTTAATGCACTTAAATTCTCATATTGCAATAAGTGCTCTGTACAGCACCAACCCAAACGGATTGACTTTGTTTTATAAATAAAAAAAAAAACACATAACATATATACAGAACAGGCAAAGTTGAACAGTTTAACCGCATAGTTGATGTGTAAGCTGGTAAAGCGTTTTCAAATTTGCAGAACGGGACGACAGATAAAACAGTTTAAATGCAAAGGTTTAAAACAAACGAGAGAAAAAGGGGGAAAAAAGTTCCATAAACTTCCAGGAATTTCGACATTTTAAGAAAGATAAACGTAACGCGATCCAAAAGGAGTAAAAATACGTAACTAAATGCGTATACGATTGCAAATAAGGCGATGATTGGATGACAATTAGCGACACAAATTAAAATCCGCTCTAGATATTTGCTTTGGTCGATACCGGGCAGCGACAACACGGATACGGTTAAGAAGCTGCAATAAAAAGCGTCACCTAAAACCAGAATAAGGTTCCGGTTAAACCGTAATGCTGAAGGGTCTAGAAGCTTAAAGGTCCCTTTAATAGAAACGAGTAACAGAGCTAAAGTGCTTAACCAACAAGGCACAAATAAAAAGTGTTCGGAATGAGATTTGTAGTTTAGGTTTGATAAATCAGAGCAGCATTTTAAATGAATAAAAACAAAAAAAATTAAATTAAAAATCAGGAGAATTATCCGACGCGTCCAGAGGGTTTATCTTGTTTTTTTTTTTTGTCAAGGCACAGCATGTGGTACTTTAGTATGCCTGGAGATCTAGAAAAATATTTGGGTTATTTGTCATTTCAAAAATCTGTGCTTTACTTCATGTAAAAAACGAACCAAAGAAGGCAAACGGCCATTATTACTGCCAACCGGCTAGATAAAAGAAACGTTCGTGTTTAACACCGGCGTCCAGTGTGCACCGAAGATTATAAAACACAAGCCCATTTTAAATGACCCCCCGCTAAAATATCTTTTCTGAAATACACATCTTTAGAAGGTTTCCAGGTTCTGTTAACGTTTAGAACAGGAGCCAAGCGCCCTCGGCGTAAGATGGCGAAGAAGCAGCCATGATCACGGAGTAGAACTGATGTGAGGAGAGACTTAATGATTTTTGTGCAACAAAAGGATTCGGGGCTGAACAGATACCGAGGATGCAAACGAGTAGAAATCCGAGGACGACTGATCAAGCTCCAGTCGTGTATAAAAATCCCACCGAGCGCGGAAGGAGCGAGTGTCTCTGTGCCGCGCTCATTTGCTGCTGGAATGTTTTAAATGCTTTAAGCCGGACATGCTGAGAGTCCGGGAACGCTGTCTGAGAGTCAGTTTGCCCGGAAGCGAGACGCTTTCAAACAAGGGATTTTCGATAATTTCTTCCGCTTCGGGTCTTTCGCTTGGGTTATGGGACAGCATATGGAGGACCATATTTTCCTAGGTTAATAATAAAAAAATTAAAAAAAAAAAAAGTTACCATTAAGATGAATGCAGAGATGTAATTTTGCATGTTATACAGCTTCCCCCCCGAAGATTCATTACAAAGTGGTGTTTTTTAACCTTGGTTTACTTAACCCCTTAATGACAAGACTGTTTCTTACTCGCAGTAAGCTTTGGGATAACACCGATTATGCTTAGGAAGCGATTGCTGATTCCAGCCGCTAAATGATCGGTTTGGCCGTGGACATTTGGGTCGCTCAGAGTATGTTAATAAGCATTCTTCTTCAAAGGGGCCGTCAGGGACATTAAAACCGTCCCTTTAGAATAACAATCACACCAAAAGGCTATAGACGAGCATTTACCTCCTGGGCAAACTTCTGTGTGAAAAGCGGCGGAAACTTCAGGTCTCGCAATTCTGTTAATATCTGCAGTAGAAAAAATATAAAATTAAAGTTGGTTTGCAATCAAGTTGCTTCCCATAAAAAAAAAAAAAAAAAAAAAAAAAAAAAAAAAAAGAAAAGTAAGAAAAAATGTTGGGCATTGCACATAGCGGTGCCGCACGCAACATGTTAACACTAAGGCGGTTAACGTGAAAAGAGAAGGAAGAGTCGCTTTGTGGGCTCTGCGAAAGCCGACTTGCACGCGCGCACTAATACAGCGTTCCTTACTGGTACTAAACCGGAATCACAGATCAGTAAGGTTATTGCCAGCAAAATCCAGTAAGGTTAGACTTGCAGCCAAACCCCCCCCCCCACCCCCTTCACAGAGCAGATTAACAGTCTCTCCTACGATTGAGCTACCCGGATACAACCGGTAACCGCACATATGCTGGGAATAAGTGAGGCTTTACCATCTTTTAAAACTTGTTTTGACATTACCCTGAGGGAGAGCGGATTTCTGCGCATGTTTCAGTTAAGGGAATAAAATAGAACAGAAATCTTTTGCTTCACACAATTTTCACAAAAAACAAAACAAAAAATAAGACACGGGTTGTGAAAGTTATAACCATGTCGTGAAACATCACGCAAGCCATAAGACTTACTCTGACGCGCTCCATCTGCGTGCTAAACGGATACAGCAGCTCAAAAAGGATTAGCCCCAGGGAGAAGATATCCACTTTGTGCGAGTAACTTTGGCTATAGATCTGCAAACAAAAACGAAAACGAAAAGCTCAAACAATATACCCATGCAATATTTAAATAAAAGGAAAGAAAACGTAGTCTCGCCTGAAAACGCTTACCTGCTCTGGGCTCATGTAGAGCTTCGTTCCCACCTGGCCAGTATGTCTGGCATACGCCGGCATCGGGGTCAGGACAGCGTCATCATCTTCTTGGTCCATTTCCGTAACCAACCCAAAATCTCCTACTTTTACCACATCGTCCATAGTAAAAAATATATTGGAAGGCTAAAGAAAAGACACACACACAAAAAAAAAAAAAAAAAAAGAGGTTAGGACAAAAAATAAAATGCTGCCACACACACACACACACATATACATACATTATATATTATATATATATATATATATATATACACACATTACACACAGCTAATCAATTTATTGTGTGTGACTTGGTTGCATGGAATGTGAAAGTAGGCACTGAAAAAGGTGCCGAAGAAAGAAAGAGGGGTCCATTCACTTAGGCCCTGCATACAGAAAATTAGTCCCTTAATATTTTATCTAACTATACATAGTTCTGGAGGGTCTTTTTGTTTTATTAGTCACCAGACTGTACACATGACCTGTGCCTCATATAGCTATGAAAAGCTATTAAAAACCCAACGCTGTTTTTTTGGAAATGGGAACCAATTTTCTCTCTCTTCTTACTGCGATCAACCTGAGCCGGACGTAAATTGGGGAGATCTTTTGCAAAAGCAGGAACTGCTGTGGTTTTTAGACACAGCAACGTAGACTGGGGCAGAATAAAGCGGTAAACAAAAAAAACGTACCAAAATGTACCCGTCAGTCCAAGCCTACCAAGAACGCGACTCCACTCAGGGTGTTGGGTTGCCACTTATGGACAATATTTTACAGGGAACACTTAATTTCTTTTAATATCACCAATATACCGCGTTTGCGTATATATTAGAGAAGACATCCTTATGTGACAGGGGACTAACAAGGCCTACTAAGGGATATGTGCGAAACCTGGATATTACATTGTAGCAACGATCCTGAACGGCAAATACCTGCAGATCAAACAGGAACGGCAAGGGACGCGTTTACAAACAGAATACATTGCCTTTTCATACTACATATAAAGCGATTAGATCTAAACCCCGCGTCGCACCTTCAGATCTCTGTGCATTAGACCTTTGCTATGTAGGAACTCCACGGCCTCCGCGATCTGCAGAAATATACGCAGACTCTCGGCTCGCGGCCGCTCCTCCAGCGTGCAGCGGGCGCTCATCCAGTCTTTGAGGTTTTCCTTGCGGCAGAGCTGCATCTGGATGTACAGATACACCTTTGGGGAGCTGGGTTTAACCCTTTCGGCCGTGTTTTTCGTGAGATCCAAATTCAAGGTCTTCGGCCTCGGAGGAGAGATGGATAAAGTGCTCGCCGAAGTTGGTTTGCTTTCGCTCGAGTCCTTCGTGCCGATTTCTCTACCGGAAAACTCACTGTTGGTTAGGAGAACCGACACGTCCGTTTTGTTATCTACGTTATTGGATGCGTTATCGCAACCAGAGTCTTCAAACACTATCGACGAGGAAGTTCGCTCGTGCGTTCCTACATCCAAGGCTGAGCGAGGGCAGTAATCGTAATAAATACCCAGATCGTCGTCATCCAGGTCACCGGGCTCCACGTCGCAGTCGGTGAGAAAGCTGTCCTGTAGGTTTACAGCGATGTTTTCCGACTGGTTCAAGTCTCCGGGTGTAGAAAACCTGCGCAGAGGTGGGTGCCTCTCGTGCACTCCGGGGGGTACGGCTAGAAATCCGGCGGAGAGGGAGCTCACACTTTCCGATGACGGCGTTATCACTTCAACCTGTTCCTTCATGGAGTACGGATCCGTGCTACGGACTCGGACAGAAAGACATTCCAGAGGCGTCGGGGAACTTAACGGCCAATCGGTGCTAAGAGAAGCAAAAGAAAGTATAAGAAGCAGCCGATTACAATAACCTTTCCTGCGACAAATATATTATATACTAAAAACCGACAACCATTCAGTATAGACTTCAGTATTAAAGTTCCTTAGCAAACAAAAAATATGGGTGGGGGGTATACTACACAGACATAAACCCAGACACGCATACTACAGTTAGAAAACTTAACTTTCTGAATGGCCAAATAGCATTTTAAACTTAAAACTGAGATTAGTGAACACAGGAGTGATGGGAGTGATAGAGGGCCTCTGTACCCCTAGATATCCCATTAAAAATAGTCCGTTTTAAGCTACAATAGTCTTTCACAACATTAACATCTACGCGGTATTTCTGACCTGTTTGGTGTTTTAATGGACAAAATTTGCCCCCCCCCCCCCCTGTTTAAGTAACCCGAAACTTATGAACTCTAGTGTATATCTGTAGCAAGGTAGGGCAAACATTTTAGTTCTTTACAGAAGCCGTACCTTCCATCCTTCAGCCACAGCTCGTCCATTTTTTCTTGCCACAGTTCAGGAGGAGCTTCCAGCCACGCATTGAAGTAGCGGACGATGCCGGGATGCTCCAGTTTAGCTAAAGCTTTAACTTCACGCATTACTTTCTCACGTGCCAGATCCCTACAGGAAAAAAAATGAATAAATTCAACAAGCCCATGTTTACAGAAACCAAACAAACAACAAAGCGGGCTACAAAATGCCGCCCATATAATACCAACTGCACTCAAGTCTACATCGTTTATTCTACCGACAGCATTGTCAGCAGCCCATCATATTCACTCTCGCGATGAACTTTCATGCTTTACAGCCAATCTTATTTTGCAGATCTGTTTGCTTCCTCCCATATCAAAGGGATCCCTATTTTTTGCCTATAAGTTACTCTTAAGGATTCACTAAAACATCCTAGCCATAAACGGGCAAACGTCATAAATGCTCAGATAATGGTCCCTAAACAAACATTTTCCAACAAAGTTCCTCTTTCCACTTAATGTTTCCGCCGTTCTTCATTTAGCGATACTGAATAGCAGCAGCGTACAAACACAAGCGCCGGGACCGCATGAAAACCACGGAGGCGAGATTTTGTTATTAGACGTCTACCTGTTGGGGAGGCGGATTCTTTTTATAGCGTAGTTGCAGTCGTCTACTTTGTTCCTGGCTTCAAACACCACCCCGAACCCTCCGCGTCCCAAACACTGAATAGGCTCAAAATCCGTAAGGTACCTAATAAAGTCAAACAAAGATAACAGGTCAATGCAATAAAAGCAATGTGAATAAATAATGTAATATGTACGATCACAAGCGAGCTGCAAACGTACCCAAAAAAAAACAAAAAACAAAAAAAAACACACAAACCCCCCCCCCTCCGGAGGTGAAATGAACATAAAAGCCCCGCGCAGCACCAAGTACGCATTTGCTCTGAAAAAACCTTGTCTTATAATCAAGCAAATCCAGTATATATATTAAAATATATAATTTGCATTCTTATTACATAGTGAGTTAGTATCTCAGCTCTAATTACTGACGTTTTAGGTGATCAGATTGGTCACGTACATATGGTTACACTCTTTTACAATATTTTTATGATAAATTGCCATCTGATCACCGATTGTTGACTCTTTAGGTCACTGATCGGAGTCACCGGTCGGCCAGTGATCTGATCTGGTAGGTGCGTATTATACACAAGTACTTCATCTGTCCTACAAAAATGGAGTGTAAACTTATCTCTTTCCGGAGATTTCATGGTTCGCTCTTCTCCAACACATTTTTGTTTTCACATAGTGGCCAGGTTTGGGCTTTGCATAAAGATCGCTCTTACCGGGAGACGTAGCCGCAGTTCTTGAAATCATTCCAGTTATCTTTGCCGTCTTCACCGCTGGAGTCATATTTATTGTCAGTCTGACATTGTGTCTCGGATTCTTTCCTCTTCTAAAATAGAACATTGGCGAGACTGACTATGTATACATCAGTATTACCAAGTCACGTAAAAACTAAAATAATGGGGGGGGGTTACCTAAAATGTGTAGGCGAAGGAAAAATACAATAGCAGGTGTTCATTCAAGATCACAAAAGGGATATCTACCTTTTAAAATCAAATAAATTAACAGTAATAATGTGCCAATAAATATACTCTGGCTATAGCTTAGATTCTAGAGATAAAACCCCCAAAAAACTGCCTGCACTCACTTGAGGAGAGCTTCATAACGGCACCGTTTAGGGAGCTGTATGTAGGCAGGCTGCCGACTGGCAAACAGATCTACTAGATCGGTACATGAAGCCAACACATTCCGTGGCGCTGCTTACCCGTGCACCATTGGGTTGGAACAACCTGCGCACAATGTAGGTGGTCGCTGTAATACAAAGCAAAATAGTTCCTATGATCTCCTTCCACCAGTGCAGCAGCAGGACCGGGTCCTTTTTGCGAAGGTTCTTGTAGTTTGGGTTCTCCAGGATTCCAACCGTGATCTGTGTGCCCCGCTTATTGCGTTCCCTCTTGTAATAGGGCAGGTAGTAACCGTTGTCTAGAAAACAAGAGGGGGGACACAATAAGCGTAAATCCTCAGAGAGAGACACACACCTCCTTGGGCTACCAGTCGCATGCAAGAATCACGTCAATTCATCAAAATAACGCACAGAAACCTAGGATTGTGGAGGGAGAACATGCAAATCTTAGCACTGACGGCAGAATCAGACACGTGGCGGTTAATTAGGTGTAACGCGGTTACATTGTTGGTGTGATTTGTTTAAACAAGAACAGGTCCTACAACGGATTATTGCATAGCCCAGACCACAAATGTTAACGACAGGAACAGGAAGGAGGATACCCTTACGAAAAAATTACTGCAGTTTTTCTGAAGTAATACTGCAGTTTTTTGGACATGAAAAAACTGCAATACTGCACTTTTACTGCATTTGTACTTCACTGTACTGCAGTTATTTTTGTACAAATGCAATAAAGCTGCAGTGCATTGAAGTACAACTGTAGGTTTGCAATATTGAAAAAAAAAAAGTGCAGTAATCCCGCAGTAAAAGTGCAGTATTGCAGTTTTTCATGTCCAAAAAACTGCAGTATTACTTCAGAAAAACTGCAGTATTTTTTTGTAAGGGTAAGGATATATCATGGGATAAGAATGGAAGAAAGGAAGAGGCCCTAACAAAAACACACAGCAAAGTAATAATGTTAGAATACTTCGCACATCAAAAAGGGAGTTCATGTTTTTTTTTTTTATGATAGTCTAAATAACGGCGAGCAATTTGATGGTTGAATATAAAAACACACATCGCCACTCTGGCATTAACCATATCTCAGACAATGAAGGCGAGATGGAATAAATAAGGGCGCATGGTTTGACAGCACTGAAGCTGGTAATGGAGAGTGGAGAAGCAGGGCGTGAAGGGATGGCACACAGTATGGGCTTGTACCAGTAGTTAGTGCTTGAGAGGGGTGGACAGAACGTCCAGCCGAGCGGACAGACGCTAGAATGTGCCTTTCGGTTCCTTGCAGCTCAAGCCGGGGAATTCCACCAAGTATCGCTAGAAACAAAGGCAAGGTTAACGATCCAAAGTACACCGAGCCTATAGAATAGAGGCATGCTCCAAACCAACAGTACATTAAAGCTCAGGCGCTTAGCGCTGGACCCTAACAAAGGAGATACAGAATCACACGGACACCCCCCTCACCCCCGTATGATCATATATAACGGCACCTCGTGTATGTTCATGTTTAGCAGGTAAGAGGACAGATAAAGACCTCCGCCGTTATTTTACTCCATGCTGGTAACACTCTGGCAGACAGCATTTAATGAAATACTAAGCAGAGATGGCAAGACAGGCACAGTACAGCACCCTGACATATATCACAGAACAAGAGTCAAAGAAAGACCGGCGTTGGGCAAAGTGATCAAGGAGCTAAATCCTACATGACACCGATTACAATTAACTCCAAATATACTTCAGCCATCATATGCTCTTTAGTGATAAGGTAAAAGTGCGGCCCCTTTAAAAGTTTGCGGTGATCACCCTTGCAAACGCATAGGGGAAATCTGCAGAATGCCCATATGCATTCATCCCTTTCTCCATCGCTGAGCTATTTGGGCCGAATGGACATTTTATGTCTCTGTGATCTACATCCCTCCGGTCAGCTCCAGCTCGGCCAACGCAGCGGCTGGGTGTCCATTCACAGAAAACGCTCCCTTTGACTTCAATGAGAGGATGCGCCGGTCACTGACTGGATGTCTTTAGATCGTTGAGGAGGGGAGCTACACTTTCTACCCCAGCCAAGAGCTCTTTGGGTTTCTGAAGAATGCACATTAAACACTCAAACAGTACTTTTACAAGCATTCTTCTTCCGTATGGCGGTAAAAGGCGCTAAATCGTCCCTTTTACCAAGTTGATAAAAGTCGAGCCTTAACTTGGGGCACACGTTGGCTTGGTGTCTTACCATAAGGATATTGCAGGACAGAAAGGGCGCCATTGCTGTATTCTTCATGAGAAAACTTATCATTGCTGAGACATTTATCAAATTCATCCGAACCAACTAATACCGGGGTCCTGGATGGAGAGTCTAAAAATAAAAACACAACTTTATAAATGACGTGTTTGTTTTTAAGACCAAGGAAGAGAGGGGGCAATAAACCCATTACTTACGGATTAAAGGCTTCCACTTTATCCTGGGTAAAGATATAATGCTGTTGTCGTTCTTTCTGGTGTCCAGCGCAGTGGGATTTACTGGAAACTTTTCGGAAATCCTTACAGATGACTGCAGGTAGAGCTGCCCTCGGTACATTCCTAAAGTAAAAACCCAATAAGCAAATAAAGCGACGTTCTACTGCTTCGGACAGACTCGTCAAGGAGGAACAACCTCGGAACTCTGAGCAACTAATATGCATTATTCACCTACAATAAAAAAGGGAATCAAATCATACACGCAGCTAACCAGCATTAGTAATAGAAGATTAACTCCAATTAGCAAACGCCGGAGTAAGTAATGGAAGAGCGGCTCCAACGTATGTATGCATGCATGTATGTATGTATGTATGTATGTATGTATTCATGACACACTATTAACACAGAGCCAGCAGAGACAGATTTGGGGGGGTAGAGATATGTACGTACCTAAATAAAAGCTGGACTCGGTGGCGCCTCGCGCGGCTTCAATAATATCTTCCTCATCCTCTAAGATGCCGTCATCGGACGAGTAGCTGTTATCATCAAACAGACTGATGGGGATGACTTTCCCATTCCTCACCAGCCAGGCAGATGCAATCGGAGTACAGAACTGCAGAGATTAAAACGCGGCAATGAAGGATCAGCGCTCTTTTACACATTTCCGGTCTATCTTGAAGGGATGATGATGATGACGACAATAAATCCCAGCACACAAAGTGCATTTCACAACAGACAAGCTAAACTTTGTCACGGTCACAACGTAAAGCCTTTACTTGCTGTGTTAGGAGTTCTACCGTTCTGGTAGAGATGGACAGCTATGCGTTATACAATAAAAATAATGTATATTTAACCCCTTACAAGCGACCTGTTCTAAGATGTATGCAGATAAAACCTCTGTTTACCTTATTAACGCACACACAGAACACTTATTTATAACTACACACATCCAGAAACCGTACCTGGTGTTCCCATTCCAGGTCTCCCAGCTGCCGGTTAAAAGCCATAACTTTCCAGTCAGCTACAGAAACCTTTATAACAGTGTCCCTTGTCCCAGCTTCTTGATCATCCACGTCTGAGATTATTTTGTTTTCATCGGGGTTATAGGTGGGTTCGAGTTGGCCTTCGATAAATCCCACCCCGGGTTCGATATCCGGGATATATCTCAACTCAAAGTGCCCCACGCTAAAGTTCCACCTGAAAAAAAAGTAGCGCTGGTGATGTGGAAACTTTAACATCTTATAACGCAAAAACAGCTTGAACTTTAGAAGTTGCTTCCCCAAAAAGGGACATCCGTTTGCCACAATTCACCTTTTCACATTCGATTTGATACATATTCAAAATGAAAAAAATATCCTCTTTTCAATACCCTCAGTGGCGTTAATACTCAGTCCGTAGAAAGCCCCCCCCCAGTGCCATACAAGATATAAAATCCCAACGCGTCGGTTTTATCGCCCCAGCGCTTACTTCTCGGTGCCGCTGCGAGGTCCCACGGCGCGCACCGTCTTCTGCTTTCTATGCAGTAAGAGTATATCGTCTTGTTCAGTTTCTTCTTCGTTCCAGCGTCGACAGCCCATGGCAGAGCAAATATACTTAACCTACAGAACGAGGAGGTGAACGAAGGTCGTGTTAAACATGAACTGCCAGATTGGACTCGGCTTATATTAAACCCCAACACCCGCTGCCGGCAACAGTCACGTGGTCTAAAACATGCATTTATACCTTTTAGATCCTTGAAGGCATAAATAAGCCAGCGTCATAACCTACCGCAGCTTTACGTATTTATATACAGAACCGCTAACGTGCAAGAAGAGCCACAAATGTGTGGTTAAATTCACCTTCCCGCTGGTGGCGCTGAGACCGTACGTGGTCAGGGATTTGCCTCCTACTAAGACAACATCATCTCCAAACTTGTACGAGGACTCCAAGAGGGACTCGACAGTGAAAGGAACGGCTTCCATGCTCTCTCGGTCCCGATCCCACTGGAACAGATCTCCGTCCAAAGAGGGAATAATCATCTTATTGCCAAACACCTAAAATAAATAAAAAAACACATGAAACCAAACGTAAAAACTTGTGCCGATATGCTATGAGAAGGAGAAAGATTAAGGCCTCCTGACACATGTGGAACGGGGGTCCATCTAAAGACAGAACTGGTTAGCCGACTGGCTTCATTCACCCCTAATAAGGAAGAATGGGTAGAAACCACCACTTTGAACGAGACAAAAGTTTTAATAAAATAAAAAAAAATAAAAACACACACACCATCTTTTTATTTAACAAGCAAGAAATCCCAGATCTGTAGCCATACAATTTTCCCAAGGTGGTGACCTTAGAGATACTATTGAAAAGATAAATAGGAAATAATAAAAATATAAAGAGACGTATTTATGCCAAATAAATAAATGACTATACTGCCAAGCTGAATCCTATTCACTATGAAAGTACGCTGGCGCATGTAGCGATCGATTACAGTTGTAACACAATGTCAATAGTAGTGATTTCTCATTAAAGTAGAATCTCATTGATAAAACGTGTAAGGGAGAGTTGTCTCCGTCTGCCTACAGTGCAGGGGGTTTTAAACCAAATTCATTTGCTCCGATAAAAGTCAATCTAAATCAGCCCCGAGCGACAGCGGATTCTTCACCCCGAACCAATATGAACGAAGATGCTCCGGCTGGGAGAAGCCGACGCGCGTTTTGCCAGCCTGGCTTCTTCGGAACCGCAGCGATGTATTTTTAATGGCATAAAGAAAAGTTATATTTTAGATGTATTATTATTATTATTATTTCCTGCTTATTTTATCTGTTCACCTCTTTTAGGCAACAATAGCTGCCGATAGGCTAGAAACTGATACCTATACCTAAAAGCTTGTGCAGATGTAGTATCTGTAGGTACAGCCTTATTCCTAAACCTGGACATATACATACTCCCTCCCTAGCCTATTAACCATTTCTATGCCATATATCCTCTGGCAAAAGAAAAAATGTCGGTGCGCTAAGCTAGTCACAGGCTCAAATAATACAAATGTGTAATACGAGGCCTACCAAACAGGTGTAAGCATGCTGCAAGAAACAGTGTATTGGCTGTACAATGTATACAAAAAACAAAAACTGTCTGCGCTTCTCACCCTAATAAAGTTGGCAACAAATATATAAACATAACATAATTATGCTTTGGCCAATTCATATAACCAAAACCTCTCATTTATATTATGTTTATATATTTGTTGCCAACTTTATTAGGGTAAGAAGCGCAGACAGTTTTTGTTTCTCATATATCCTCTGGCTAATAGCATATCCTATTTATTACACCGTTTTTTTTTTTTTAATAGGATTATTTTATATTTATATTATACATTTTAGTTCAGCGCCTTGACGTGGGGGGTGAGATTAATTATGCTTTGGCCAATTCATATAACCAAAACCTCTCATTTATATTATGTTTATATATTTGTTGCCAACTTTATTAGGGTGAGAAGCGCAGACAATTGTTTTTGGTATACACTGTGCCTTTTCCATATTTTAGTTCAGGCTCTCTCCTTCAGGTTTTTATTTAAGAAGGACGTGTACAAAAAGCTTATCGTCAAAAAAAACCATTAGGCTACAGAAATAACGAGTACGCATCGTTATTTGTGGAAAGCAGCAAAAATATTGACATTTCCATTTCTTGAAACCGGTTTAGAGTGCGGAGGTCAAAATCACCAAGGTAGAGTCACATCAAGCTACAGGTTGGTCATCCAGGGATTATAAAATAAAAATCAAGAAACAAACTATATATCTTACAGGAAATCATCCGGTCGCCTTGTCTGCAGGAGGTTGGAATATAAAGATCTAAGGTTAACCCTACGTCACCCAATCGCATACAAAAGATAAACGCGAGACAGCTTAGAATTGGAATTCAAGAAGGTTTATAAGCGGTATGTCAAGCATCTATAACTATAAATATATATCTCAAAATATAAAGATCTGCAAATATATTTACATATTTAAGTCAGGCTGGGGGAAAAATGTGTTATTTTTGTTGTAAATCCTAAGCATGTAAAATAAAAGCACTAATATTTAAAAGGTACAATGTATTTGCTCACAAACACTTTAAACAACTGTGGAACTCATTGACGCCATCATAGTTTAACAGGAAGTTCTAACGAATGAATGGAATTAGAAAGTATAACGTGTAGGCTAACAAAAAAAAAAAGCCAAAGCATCTGGGGATAGCTAGATATAGATTACTAACGCTGAAGACCAATTTTAATCTAGACATGTATGAGATAAAAGCGCTGAAAGGGTTAAGGACTGTCGCCCAGGGATTCCGAGCAAAAGAATGAGATCAATATTTATGAATCAGATCAATGAAGCTCCATTCATCAGCGAACCCAGGAGAGGGCCGGAGGTGAAAGGAGTTTGAGTGAGGAAGGAAGTGGAGTGTGAAGGCATTACAGGTGAAGGATGACATCATCTTTATCAGACAGCATTACCTCACCCCCCTAATCCAGTGAGTCACCAGATGCTGCAGAATGTGGGTTGATCGGTATTAACAGGTCACATGCTGCCATGTAAACCGTTCTCGGTGCGGCTTCACTGCCCATACAGACCGATCTGAAACCAATTAAGATGCTTGACAGACGCGGATTAAAAGAGCCACCTCGCATCCCTCCAACGGATAAATCATTAACATAAAGAGGATGAAAACGCTGTTAATCTCTGCCCATCGATCGGGCGATTGAGGGGAACGCGTGAGTCATCCGACAAACCATTTCGGAAGGATTGTTGTAAATCGGCATAGTACCGGCAACCGAGAGGACTTTGCTTCAAGACCACCCCACGAAGAGTTAAGCAATTGACTAAAGGACCTTAAATAATTTGCTTGCAGAACTTCGTAGCCTAAATAATAAGCCCTATCTTGAATGTTTAGATAAAAAAAATAAAAATAAAAAACATACAGCAGGCAGAGCCGTTAATTAAAGTGTCCATGAGAATGCCTAGCGTTATAGGTAAAATGAGTAAAGTTATTACTTTTTGCCACGCGGGGAACTCTACGCTTATTGAGGACGGGACAAACCCCAGAGGGCAAGCAGCCCGAATCCTAAGCAGGCTATAGTTTCCGGAGCATACGGGACTCCGTGTATCTCACCTCTTGTGCCGAAGCAACCAAAAATAAAATAAATAAAAAAAGTTTAATATATTACCGGTATTGTGTGCCACATTATCCGCAGCATTAACCAGTTCAGGACCTAAGGTGACCCCAGCCTACTGCTCTGATTTCTACATTATGGAACCTAACAGGTAAACTCATTAAATATGAAGAATGAATCAGTCAAATACAAATAAATTATTTATGCACCATCTGTGACCCTTTTCTAAAGACATTCCCGCGCGTCGCTTTGCCGTTCGCACTCCAGTTAACATCTTATTTCCGACATTTCAAAAATGAAACATTTTCTGTGAGTTCCACCCATCAAATAAATATTATTGATAATAAATAAACGTTGGCGCTTCTTTCCAGCGGTTTTGTCACTTTTACACAGATGTTCGTTAGAGATATTGAGCGGATCATCTGACAGACAGGAGCAGAACGTACCTCTGGCTTGCTGAGGCTGGAGGACACCAGCGAGCCGGAGCCGATGTCCAAGTCCCACTGCTTCCTGCCGTGATTATCCGCATCCAGAGCCGCGATCCTCCCGTCCAGAGTGCTGATAATCACCAGAGACCTGGGGAGGAAACAGAAGAGCCGCGGTCAGTCACCTCACCTCCAGATCCCGGGCCCAGGGGTCCCAAGCCTCACGGAAAGCTTCCTAGTGAACCACGACCAGTGGTTTTTACCGCGGGGCCGCTGCGTGCCAAGCGACGGCACAGAAAGGCTTCTGCGGAAGCAGCTCCATAGCGTGAAGCCGCAGCGCAGGGAGGTCGTTACTTGGGGATCAGATTGCGTCGTCTCTGCAGAAAAAGAAGTGGCTGCGCGGAGTAGAAGCTGCAGCGGCCAGCGGCTCCTGGACAGCATACGAGCTTCCAACAGATCGAAAGCTTATCACTAGCGCTGATAAAACGCATTACATTCAACAGCTTCCCGGGCTTAACCACGTAAACAGATTACAGTCATCCCAAAACAAGCAACGGGAATAAGGATACAGTCACAAGATATCGGCACCCCAACCATGCGCTATTACAGGGGAGATGACAAAAAAAACACTATTAGATACCAAAAAGTATTGCATTGTTTTGTTTCTAAATAATTTGTTTTTGCCTGCATATCAGCCGTTCTTGCTCTGTTATCTGATCCCCAATCTTCTACCCCCCCCCGACTCCTTATCATAGATAGAATGCCTTAGTCTCGCAGCTGAACACTGACTAAAGAAAGTCTAAGGAGAAGCGACTTCATTAGCATTGCCATAAAGCATCAGCCCAGTGCGATGAGCAGAGAAACCCACCCAAGTTATCATACGACCGACAGCAATGGCAGCCGCCGGGTCTGCAGTTAGAGGGAGTTTCTTGGGACGGACTGAGGTAAAAGGGAGGTTTTTGTATGGACAAGCCCCGTAGGGTGCATTTATTATACAATGTAACAAGCAATTACAGTTTTTTTATTTTTTTGCAAACACAAAAAAAGGATGTTGCATAAAGAATAAAACATGTGGCTTAGATCTGAGTAAAAGCTCGCTTATTTACAGACCACAAAACCATGGAAACAAGAGGCCGATCGCATCACTGGGGAGTCCCACGGGCAGCCAGCGGGCGCTGCTCAAACACAGAGTGCTAAACACACCGAGCACACGTCCCAGCACACGCTACACGCAAACATGAAACGCATCCGTGGGAGCAATGGGGCACCTCCACACATCTAAGGAAATAATATATATTACTATATATAAAAATAATAAAATAAAGCCATTTGTCAAAGTGATAAATCCCTTCAAATAACTTTAATGACAACCACAATCCTAACCAGAAAGCACGAGCCCTCGCCAAGCGGGCGTACAAACGCATATTTCTACGTAACCATTAGCGAGGATGGCAGACCGATCCCAGAGCCATTTATTCTTCCCCGAGCAGGTTATAGAGAGGCTTCTGAGTCAGAGCTACAATCCAAACAGCCGGCGGCCGCAATCTGCGGCATAACGTGGCAAAAATAAATAAATAAAAAAGTATCGAATGTTTACAACATTTACATAAAGGCCATCAAAACCAACAACCACCAACTAATAATAAGAGAAAGATTAAACACAATGGGGAGGAATAACCATGGACGTTACCGCTAGCATGATTTAGGCATTTTTAATACATGCATATTGCCCGTTTTATTCCATAAATTTAGTATTTTTAATTATTTGTATAATAAAGTGTTTTCACAGACCATAGCTCAGGGGCTCGGGACGAATCCCCCGGGGGTGTTGGATTTTTAGGTCGAGCTGCTAACTTTCTGCCGTTTATATTGATCTGTAGCGGTGTCAGCGTTTCTGCGGCTTGCTAGACAAGTCTAAAATGTTTAACAGCAGCAGCGCGGCCCGTGCAAACAAGCCTAGGGAGTAGTACACGGACACCATAACCTGGGCTGCGGGGCTGGCAGCGAACATCCTTGTCACATCGAATCGACAGCTATAGAGAAGCAAAAACAAACCGTGCCGAAGGAAACTGTGTGTGTGTAATGTATATATATATATAATCTATATATATTATATATATATATATTACACACACACCTGAAACAATAAACATCTAGAAATGCCAAGATAAGGGTCCACGCGGACCGCAGGGTGATAACACTCAATGCCAGCAGCATGAATTACTTTGGAGAATCGGCACTCGGCGATCGTTTAGTTTGCCTGCAGCACCCGGGACTGCTAAGCATCCATTGCTGGCACTTGGGAACACGGCCCCGGAGGACAGCCCCGAAGAGCTTGGTTCTGAGGCAGAGGTCAGTGCGGAAGCCGAAGCCAAGCGGATGTTTGCGATAAGTTGGAGCAGGGCCCTCCTCACCTGTTGTCTCTGTAAGTCAATTTGTTACGTCCTGTCTACCCATTGTACAGCGCTACGGAACTTGATGGCGCTATATAAACAATAAATAATAATACTGCTAACAAAGTCTTCTTCAGGAATCGGACGGTCCCTCTGGGTGATTGGGAGAGACTTTCTATTCTCTACCACAAAGCAGTACAAGCCCAAATTTGTCTAGTAGGCTGGCCATTCCGACACATCAGAAATACACAAAATATGTCAAAACAGAAGAAAAAAAACCCAAATGTGTAACCGGTAGTAATAAAAAGTGCTTGGATTCCCCCCTTTTTAATCAGCTGCCTCGCATTAAGCATACATTGTCCAGGGCCGGCTTACTGAGCCTGTCCTTTATAACACATAGTGAAATGCTCAGCTGCAAGCTACACGTTTAGTAAATACGCCCCCAAAAGGGACAAAGCATTAAGAAAGCGCTTTTTCCCCCCCATTACCGGCTGACACAGAAAGCGATGAAGTCATTTAGAAGATTTCAGGCTAAAAGGTTCCAACATCTCAAAAAATTGGATTAAAATAAAAGACCCGTTAGAGTTCAAGTCCATGAAAGTTATTTTTTTTTTTATTTGAGAGGCAAACTAGAGATAATTTAAGCCAGAAAACAAGATCCATGCGCGTTCTCGCTGCGCGTTACTTGACTGACACCCCGTTGCTAACATAAGGAGGAAAAAAAAAAAAAAAGCTACACGGCGCCAATTCCCAGCCGGGACGCGAGACGGAGGAATAATTGCTCCCAAGGCAGGAGAGGAAAGCAGAAATAGCCCGGTTACACACATGCAGCTGCGATGGGCGCCTGTCAACTAAACGCCACACACCTGTTCTCAAGCAGGTAAATCAACACGCAGGAGCCCGAGAGTTCATCCTCCGGACGCAGAGAGAGGCTGGCGAAGCATAGAGGATAGACAATAAAGTCCAAATAAATCAGTCATTTATCCGGGACGCTTGTTACACGAAGGTCAAACAGATTTAAGATAATAGATTGTTAGCTCCTTGGTTAGCTGCTCAGAAGGAATAGTGAAGTGAGGGGGTTAAAAAACATCTCTCCTGCCAACTATAGTTTTAGCGAAAAGACCCCAAAAGAAGGAAAATCAATGTGGGTTCGTGTTTTTATAGGATTTCAAATACTTTTATTATTACTTTAACATGTTTAAAAATTCCTGAGCCGGCCCCCCCTCACCCGTTTCCATATCATCCAGTCATGTTATGTCCCGTCTACCCTTTGCACAGCGCTACAGAATCTGATGGCGCTATGCAATAAAGATATTGATTTGTACAGTAACGGACATTAAAGGGTTAACGGCAAACTAAAATAAGCCATTCCAGATAAACTCCGACAACAAAACAAACCGGTTACAAAAACCGGCATTTACAGGCGACCCCGAAGCGGGAAGTTTTAACCCGTTATCACATTCGGTGCAACAGATCCGGCCAGTCCGACGCAGAGACTTTGATGGCTCCTCGGCATCGTCTTAGATTCAGGATCGCTTTATGCCTGCCCCATGCATGTTTACATTCCCTCACGCTACCACTTCTGCCGGGAGACCGCTCCATTTATCAGCCTCCTCTCTGTAATCTAAAGCATCCCTACAAAGCATCTAAATCACTTTCAACAATGATTAGTAAAGCCTCGCAACAAGGAGGCAACACGCTGCAGCGCACGTTGCGGGGAAAGGAAACCCTCATAACACTCAGCCAGGGACTCTCTCCAGTTAAACGTGCCGCCTGAGTCATGGGAGATGCAGCTGGGCAAGATCCTCGCTTTCTATGCAAACTATATGGGGACCCATCACCAAAAAGGGGCAAAAGCCAACGGCAGCAGCGGAGACCACCGGTGGCCAACACGCAGGGGAAATACAATTCCTATGATTCTCAGCCAGCCATCAGCAATTCTATCGGCACGGTAACGGAAGATCACTGGAGGTTCAGCGCCGTTTTAAGTACTTGTTGTTCCATTTAATGACACGGCCCCTGCCAAACCTGCGGCTGATGGTCATGATAGTCGCTGTTCCACAGTCGAGCTGCCTCTTGACTACCAGTTACTGAGCCACGGCGAGTCAATATGCAGCCTCACAGCTGCTAGCGAGCTTTGGAGCAACATATCGAGGGAGCTTTCGAGTTATCGCCGTTAGAAGTGAGTTAAGCTGGCCAGGCTCGTGGCTGAGGATCATGGGGGTTGCAGCCGGATCGGCACAGGTGCAGCGGTACGCGGAACACGTCATTCACCTGGGTCTGTGGTCCTCCCGGCCGCCCTCCGGATATTCCTGGTCAGCCCCGGATTCGTCATCCTCCACAATAACATCGCTGGTGGGGAAAGCGGCAGCAACCCCGGGGCTTACGGAGCTCAGGCCGCTCTCCGCAGCTTCGGTGCCTTCCTCCTGTTCCTCCCAGGGGTATCCCACCTCTCGCCCCGGAGCTCCCTGCTCCACAAGGCCGGCTGCTGTCAGCCTCAGCAGCAACAGTGTAACCAGCGACAACCCGAGCCGCAACACGTGCAGGCCGCGACCCTCCATGGGCAAGTGAGCATCTGTACACAGTCCACTATGCGTTAACACGTCCACCTCATAGCACTTCCTCTGCCAACGCCGCCATCATAGCTTTATACCGCACGACAACTCCCCCTTACTCGCCACACTGTACTCGCGCTCGAGCCCCGACTGTGTCCCGCTATCGACCAATCACGCACAAGCTGCACAGACACTACACCTGCTAGTGGCTGTCACATAAGTCCATCAATGCTCTATAGTCCCGCCTACTAACAAACTCAGCATTATCCTATTGGTGAATGAGCCAAGCGCTGTCAAGAAAGCCTCAAGGCCCCATGGGATGCGGCGTGCGTGTCCGCCCGCAGGCCATCCAACAGCCAATCACATGGCTACCTCTGGGTTTTCTGTTTACAAATACTTTTTTTGTTCCGAAGCTTGTAATCTAATACGCTCGTATCCACTGATGCTTGGTTCCCATTGGCTACTTGTTAGCTACGGGCGGAAGCTTTCTGTTGGCTGAGGATAACGTCAGCTTGAGGAAGAAGTGGCATTATGGCTGTCTTTCATTGGCTGAGGGAGGCTCTAGATACGTGGCTGGTTTTGAGTGTCTCAGTAGGCGCCATTGATGTGGCTGTGTGTACAGAGGCGGGGAGGGTGAGAGGTCAGCCAGCATGCCCACGGGACTCTGAAGTAAATGAACGTTAGAATGAAAGGAGTCGGTCCGGTTGTAGCCAAGGGCATTTTACACCCCAAACGCCAGAGCTTTTTGCCTCCCCGTTTTCACCAGATTTTTTGGTTAAACGTGATAAATATAATATGATAGAAAATATAATATAAATATATATGAATTAAAATATATTTATTTTTTATATTTTAATATATATATATTTTTTTTTTAATTTTGATCAGCCCTATAAACAAAATTTATATATATATATATACACGCGAGACGTATAACCATATTTGTGTAAGTAACACAATATTTATTAGAGTTCAAATATGTTTTAAATTTTTTTTGGTTAGGAAATCTTAGAAAATAGGTCCTTCTAAAAAAAAAAAAAAGTATGCAATTTTAGGTTATAGAAGTCCAAAATGTATCCTTAATCGCTACACTATTTTTTTTTAATAATCCTTTTTAATGCTTCTGGGTTGCTGGGTAATCAAGAATATTTTTAATATGTTATATAGGGCTAGGATCCCGATTTTTGATGAGGATGTCGTGCCTTCGTGCCGCTAAACCACACAGTGAAAAATAGTCAACTGATTAGGACCCACATCTTAAAATAATGTATGTACCCAAACCAAAAAAAGTCAAAAATGAGAAACGACGCCAATGACAGACCCAAAAAATGTAAAAAGCGTTAATGACATTGGTCCAATCAAAATTGACTACGTTTAGAAGCTCACGAGAATGCAGAAGATTTAAATCATTATGGATATAAAACAATGAAGAACAGATGTCTGCAGGTTAGCAAATTATAAAAACTTATAGTCGGGCACAGGACAAAGTGTTAAAACTGCTAAATAAAGTTAAAATATATATAAAACTGGTCAAATAGCCAAGCCGGATTGATCTTGAAGAATGCTTCCACGTATGGAATGGTGCAATATTCAAAATCGGGGAATTACAGTCCCGTGAGCTTGACATCTGTGGTTGGGAAATTCCCTAAAACCTTGTCAAGGGATAACATATAGGAATACATTTTGTCCAACGATATCTTTAGTAAGAGTCAACACTGTTTTGAAAAACTACAAGTTGTTGCATATTAACTTAATTTCATTCTGCAAAAAGATGACGTATATATATTTTAGTGAGTGCGAATGAATGAGCTCTTTCTAAAGACTTTTATACAGTTCCAAATAAATTGGAAGAGAGAGGCTTAGAGAACATTGCTTACGGCAGAAAGAGTTGTTATTAATGGAAAATTCTTGTCGTTATTGGTAAGTGGGGGTCATCGTAGGGCGGCTTTAATGTATTAATTATTTAATTCTGTTGCATTGGTCATTGAAAGCCAGGTCTCAGCGTTTCCAGATGAGACAAAATAAGATAAAATGATAGGGACGTTATTTCTCTGCAAGGGGATTTGGTCACACATGAGGTTTATAGTTATAATCTTTTGGGAAAAATAAATAAATGTGCAAAATAACCATAAATGGGGTTGCGTTAGGGAAATAATTAAACGAGACTGGATTGGGAATAATAAACAATAACCTCAGCAACTGTTTTCATTGTCAACAGCAAGTAAGATATCGTCATGCGGGAAAAGGAGTAATGATTTATACGAGGCAAGTGGAATTAACGATAAGACCCCAACTTCAAAAAATGCAAAGTGAGTTCTATAAAGATGTGGAATTCGCTACCTGCAGAGATTACGTTACCAAATTCAGTAAATGTCTCAAAAAATGGGCTGGATGAATATATGAAGAATATACCGGGATATAAAGGTTAATAAGCACACGATTAATTATAGCTAGGCTCGCGCGTTCTTTTTCATACAAATGTGTTTTCGGGCTGAACTTGGCTGTTTTGGACGAACAAAAAAGAAAACTAATGTGCGCAATATGAATATTTTCGTCCGTTCATTTATTGGTTTGTAGCCCCGGCCGCCATTTTAACGACACCAAGAGGAGGAGAATCTCACCATTTTAATTCAACAACTTCTACGCATTTATTTCTTGTTTCCATGGCAACCCGGACAGACTAAAGGGATTTCTAAAAATCTTTCCGAATACAAAGATTTTTTCCCCCGAACGAATACAAACTTTCCGCCAGCGCCCAAGTCTAATAATAGCTTGTTAATCCAGCGACAAATAAGATTTTGGTGTTAGGAAGGCACGTTTTACCTTTTTTGAGGCACAATTGGTAAACCACTTTATGGTGTGTGGTTTTTTTTGTCTTCTGGATCAACAGCAGATTTAAACTTTTTTTTCAACCCAAGTCAATATATGAATGTTTCCTTAACCCCTTAAGGACAATAGGGGTTTTTACTCGTAGTATATTGTGGGACAATGGCTATTTTAACATTTTTCGGTGTTCCTGTTTAGCTGTGATTTTCTTCTTTCTCATTTCGTGCTCCCACACATATGATATATTGTTTTTTTCAGGACAAACAGGGCTTTCTTTAGATACCATTAATTTTATCATATCATCTAATTTACTATAAAAAAAATGATAAAATATGGGGATTTTTTGTTAAAAAATTACTTTTTCTCACTTTTTAAACAAAAAACTTTTACTCATCTGCAAAAACGAATGAAAAAACCTGCTAAATAGATTCTACTATTTGTCCTGAGTTTAGAAATACCCAATGTTTTTATGTTTTTTTGCTTTTTTCTGCATGTTATGGGGCAATAAGTACAGGTAGCGTTTTGCTATTTCAAAACCTTTTTTTCCAAATCTGGTAATTCTTCCCCCCATGTGCCATTTCGGGTATCTTTGAAGCCGGCCAATGCAATTTACCCCATCAAGTCATATATTTTTAAAAACTAGACACCCCAAGGTATTTCACATGCTGGTAATTTAACCCTTTCCATGCACTAATTTTACCACCAGCCTTTGTGAAACTTTATGGTAGTACATTTTTTTGTATTTTTTTCACACACGTTGTACTTCAGGTATAAATGTATCACTCCTGGTATATGTCCCTGTCAAACAACACCCCAATATGTGTTCAGTAACATCTCCTGAGCGCAGTGATACCCCACATGCATGGGTTTGTTGGGTTATTTTGTGAGGTGTGTATTTTTTGGCCATTTAGACATCTGATCATACTGCCCCCATGTCCCATATTTGGGACACCTTTGAACCCGGCCAATTCAATTTATCCCATCCACTCATGCATTTTTTAATACGAGACACCCTATGGGCATTTGTAATGCCAATATTTTAACTCTTTCCATGCTGGAATTTTTGTAAAGATAAAGAATTTTAGGAGTTGCTTATTAATTTTTTTTTTTTTGGTGACAGTAGGGATTTTTATATGTTACCATATTATTTTTATTTTTTTTAAACATTTTTTTAATTTTTTTTTTTAATTTTTTTTAATTTTTTTTACTAATCACTCATTAGTGAGCTGGGCTCCATTGACCTTGCATGGTTGGATGCAGTACCTGCATTCAACCTGCAGGAGGAGCTCGAGAGTTCACAAGAGGGTCTGGATAGACCCTCTATGAACTCATATTTATTGTTAATGCCATCCTGTGAATGACGGCAACGTCATTCACAGGATGGCACTTGTGGTTGCTCCTCGGAGCAATCACAAGGCGATCGGGGTAGGGGGGTAGTGTTACTGACATGCCTCGATATCGAGGCATGTCAGTAACACCATTTATGCTTAGGAAGCGATTCAGATCGCTTCCTAAGCTGTTTTAGCCGGGCGCCGCCGCGATCTTTGATGATCGGTGCGGCGGCGGCCATTTTTCTTCCGGGGAGGGCTGCCGAGGGCTGCCCTCCCCGGATCCACGGTCAGCCTCACTTGTGAGGCTTCCGTGGATGCTGCAAAGCCGCCGATCGCGGCGAAAACGCCGCGATCGCGGCGATGCAGCTATTTAACGGCAGCCCGTACATGTACGGGCATTGTCGTTAACCCGTTGCACGGCAACCCCGTACATGTACGGGGATTGTCGTTAAGGGGTTAAGCCGTTTCTAAGTTTCTCACCTGAAGTAAACTATAGCAAAACATTGGGGGGGGGGGGTTCCTGACCCCAGCACTCAAGGGGTGAAATCAAAGTGGCCAATGGACGATTGAGAGCTATACTGTGACTCAGAGAATTCACCCTGAGATTTTTATTATTACTATCATTATCTTTTATTTATATAGCGCCAACAGTTTACGCAGCGCTAAATACAATACATAAATTCAAAGGGTCTGACAAGACGAGAACTGACAGACTAAGACAAACCGATAGATTAGGTGGAGAGAGCCCGGCTTGCAATCTTGAGTTATGGCAATTAAGATTTTTATATATATTGTATAATTTAGGATGTTTAAACATCTCGTATAGCATAAAACAAAAAAAAAAAACCGAGGAAGCCATGCCTGACAAAATTCCTCCGGTAACTGGGACTGTATTTGCATAGTAATGGATATCTTTGATGTCCCCCCCCGAGGGAGATAGTCCTTACTGAACGGCCATCAATGAGATAATACGGTAACTCACAGCCGATAGAGACGGATTCTCTTGTCTCTGCGGTGGCTGAATTGCTTCATTTGAGATTCATTGAAACCATCCTGTCACGTGGTGAGCTTTCCTCTTACCTCATTCTGCGCAATCTCCGGGGACGTCTTACATTTAAACATATTTATAGTCTTTGTTTATCGGTGATGTCATTTTAGGACCGGGGGTTTTTCATTGACTAAAAAGTGCCTCTTAACAGTATGCATTGGCGCCACTGGCTAATTAACGAGTACTGCCGGCATGCCCGATTCCTGTTGGATGATAAGCGTTACATAGGAAATTCATTCATGCGTTGTGAATTTGTTTATACATTTATTGACTTGCTAGTTGAGGGATGAAGTTATCTAGTTTCCGGAACACAATTTAGCATACTGGATTTTTTTATTTGGCTGAAGGACTATAGTATGAGGATCAGGTGGAAATAAAAAAAAATGCAATTTCCTATCTTTTGCAGATATTATTATTTTATTTTGAGCCATGCGATTCCGCAGCACCGTACATCGTGTAATGAGACGGGGCATCGCCTTACAAGCTGGAGTTACAGAAGCAAAAGGAGAGGAGCACCTGCTCAAAGGAGCTTACAGTCTAGAAGGAGATGAGGGTATATTACACAAGAGATGAAGGTGCAGTTGTTTGAGGTGGACTAGCCAAATAATTGACATGGAGGTAGGGGTGAGAGTCAGTATTATTCATTAAATACTGACACATACAGGACCCAGTGAAGAGACTGACAGCAGGGAGAGAGGTCTACATAGAGTGATTCATAAAGATAAGCATGGCGGCAGCAGTCATTGATGAAGCGTAAGGGGACAAGATGAGTAAGATTGAGTTGCAGCAGTCAATACAAGGGAGGAAGAGTATATGGATAAGAGCTTTAGTTTCATTATGTGATACGAAGAGGTAAGTACAAACCAATATACCACTATTCATTTGTATGCATCGGTAGCAAAGAGCTAGAAGAAAGTCTTGTTGGATTTTGCATGCTCGAGACACAATGGAACTGTTGAAAGCAAAAAAATATTAGAAACAAAAAAGGTTTTTTTAAGTAATTCCACTAGGTGAATGGATTACCCAAGGCTTCTCAAATACAAGCTCTCAGAATCATTGAGACAAGGACAGTGAAACAAACACACAACTTTACTATTTCAATTAAAAAATAGGCGTTTCTTGGAATAATAATTGTTTTCGGGGCTTTCCTGTTACATTACATCACATCGGGGCTTTCCTGTTATATTGCATCATGTCGCACTTCATCCATACTACATTGAAGTAACATAAATTGACATCATGTCCCTCTCAGGTTTTGTCTACAATGAGCAAAGGTGATGCTCAAAACAGCCAAACTCATTAGAGATATGTGGATGGAATTATTATTATGATTATGATCTTTTATTTATATAGCGCCAACAATTTACGCAGCGATTAATACAATACATATATTCAAGGGGTCTGACAAGACGAGAATTGACAGACTAAGACAAACCGATACATTAGGTGGAGAGAGCCCGGCTCGCAAGCTTACAATCTTGAGGGAATATTTAACTTTGGTATTTTTCCTACACAAGAACACTTTTCCAACATTAGAACCACCGTGATTATTCGCAGGACCTCCTGATCATAGAAGCACTTCTAATTTCTAATTTGTGCTCAATGTCTTCTACTTTGCCAGCATTAAAAAATGTAACAGACGTCAGTGTGCATGGAACACCAGTAACTTGTGACTCCTTGCTACAGAATAGAGTACAAATAAATTTTCCTAAAAGTTGACTATGCGCTGGCTTTTATTACATATGCCTTAATTGTAGGCAGAAATTTTAGTGTTTTCTTTCCTATTAGAAAAGCATTAACATAAAGAGATCCGCCATAACATTATGACCAAATATTGTGTAGGCCCCTCTTTTGCCACCCAAAAAAACAGCCCTGACCTGTCGAGTCACAGACTTCACTAGACCTCGGAAGGTGTGCTGTAGTATCTGCACCAAGATGTTGGCAGCAGATCCTTTAAGTCCTGTGAGCTGCATCCCGGTGCCGTGTATTCTCCAGGTAAGCGACGCACGCAGCCACCCACATGATGTAAAAGAAACGTGATTTATCAGACCGGGCCAGTTTCTTCCATTGCTGGGAAGTTCTGCTCACGTGCCCATTGTAGGCGCTTTTGACAGGGGTCCGCATGGGCACCCTGACTGGTCTGTGGTTTTGCAGCAACAAACTGCAATGCACTGTGTATACTGACACCTTTCAGAACCAGCATTAACTTTTTCAGCAATTTGAGCTACAGAAGCTCATCTGTTCAATTTGACCACAGGGTCCAGCCTTTGCCCCCCACATGCATCAATGAGCCGGTTCACTGCTTTTCCTTCCTTGACCACTTTTAATAGGTACTGAACACCTCACAAGAGCTGCAGTTTTAGAGATGCTTTGAGACAGTTGTATCGCCTTCACAATTTGGCCCTTCCTCATCAAAGTCGCTGAGAGCCTTACGCTTGACCTTTAACATATCAACTTTGAGGACAAAATGTTCACTTGCTGCCTAATATATCCCCCACTGACAGGTGCCATGATACCAAGATTATCAGTGTTATTCATTTCATCTGTTAGCAGTCATGTTAGGCTGACCGGTGTATATCATACTTCTTAGTGTATGACTATTGCAGTTCATCACAAAGGTGTTGGATGGGGTTGAGGTCGGAGCTCTGTGCGGCCGGTCAAGTTTTTCCACATCAAGCTCATCCAACCATGTCTTTATGGGCCTTGGTTTGTGCCCTGGGGACACAGTCATGCTGGAATTTAAAAGAGTCTTCCCCAAACCGTTCCCACAAAGTTAGAAGCATAACATTGTCCAACATGTCTTGGTATGCCCCCTTCAGCACACCAAAATATTTTGGTTATTTATCTGGACCATATCGGTACTTGTTGCATTCGTTATTTCCAATGTGAGATGTGTTTATGAAATAGAATGGTTTCCCGATGCGGTAACCAGTTTATTGAGGAATTGTGTTCTTCTCTTGTCCTTGGTGTGTTCTGAGGACTGCAGCTGAGTAAACATGTTTCTTTAACCATAGATAGCACAGTTTACTTTACACTTGGTTAAATATTAAGACATTGTCAATAAATAGCTTTAAGATTTGCTAAGGTTTGTCCACGAAGTGATGATGTGTGCCAAAAACAGAATGTGAATTCTAGAAAATTGTGAAGAGGTATTTTAATAAATATATTTCTCTGTTATGTTTCTTGTATGTGTTATTGCCCAGCACTGTGTATTACAGCATTTCTCATACCTTCTAAAATAGTTGACCATGAGATACCTCCAAATATTATCTGTAATAGTCCATCGTAAACATGGTTTAAAGACTCACTAATGATGGCAACCATATGGTTCTAAAAACTGTCTGTATGAAAACCATGGCTCTCAGGAGGTAAAGATATTATTAGAAGTATACTATGATGTCACGGAATGAGAATAGAATATGAAGTCATCTCCAGATTGTGACCCTGAGATTGGTGTAAAAATCTAGACGTTCAGGGAAATCCTAACAGTTCATGTTATGGGTATTCTGTGTTTAAAAATGTTCTGCTGATCACTTTAAATAAAGTGATGTAAGTAATGGATAACTTAACCAAGTGCCAGATGATTATTGGTATCTGAATTAGATTAGCTATCTGGCACGCTAGGAAAATACCCGGTGGGCTGCTGGCCATTTACGACCCAGTGGCTGAATGAGCATAAAAATGTAGCATGCCCCCATGCAGCTGGCCTTAAACTTCCAGGGCCTTCTTGTGATCGCCAGTCTGGCTCTTTTGCTATTCTTTAATATCATGTAAGAAACATATTAAGCAAAGATAAGAATGATCTAAAGTATTCATAATGTATACAATAAGCTAGTGGGCTACAAATACACTATATGGACAAAAGTATTGGGACACCTGGCCATTACACCCACAGGGACTTTGATGACATCACATTCTAAATACATAGACATAATTATGTAGTTGCTCCCCCTTCGCAGCTATAACAGCTTCCACTCTTCTGGGAAGGCTTTCCACAAGATTTTGGAGAGTTTCTGCGGGAATTTTTGCCGACCAGTCAAGTTCTTCCACACCAAACTCCTCCAACCATGTCTTTATGGGCCTTGCTTTGTGCGCTGGGACACAATCATGCTGGAATAGAAAAGGGTCTTCCCCAAATTGTTCTCACAAAGTTGAAAGCATAGCATTGCCTAAAATATCTTGGTAAGTCCCCTTCAGCAGGCCAAGACATTCTAATACATGTGATTTATGTGGTCTAAAGCTGGGAGAATTTGCCTGCCACCTAGTGGTCAATTATTTTTCTGCAAGCCACAACACCAGATTCATGTCTCAGAGAATTTGCCTGCCATCTAGGGGTAAACTGAAAAATGATCATTATTACAATTATTAAAAATGTTCATTAAATATTAAAAAGTTAATTAACACAAATCAGATATAATCTGGAAGGGGCTATGTGGAAATGACAAGACATTTTAAGTCTAATTGTTTATTGTTATGTTATATACTACTTGTTATGTCCTGTTTACCCATTGTACAGCACTGCGGTATATGATGGTGTTATATATATATATAAAAGAAGAATAATAATAATTTCTGGCTCCACAAGAAATACCCACGCAGATTAAATAATATAACGTACATGATTTTTTGTATGTATCTAAACCCCACTGAATCCTCCTTACAAAAAAAACATCCTCGCTCGTTCTCCCTCAACCTTCTAATAGATTGTAAGCTCCCAAGGAGAGCGCCACCATCTCCTTTCATACCAGTATGTCTTAATGTGTGCCAATGCAGTTGCTAAGTTGTATACTGTCAGTGTTAATGTTAATTTGCACCGTGTGTTGTTGTGATAGCGCTACAGAATCTGCCAGCGCTGTTTAACCCCTTCAATCCCCTATAGACGTACCGGGACGTCCAAAAAACGCCCACTAAGAAACCCCTATGGACGTACCGATACGCCTAGCCCTTCGTGCAGCGTCAGGGACACATCCCTGCCGCTGCACAGGAGACCAGGCTGTCGTTTGACAGCCTGGACTCCCCACTGACAGCAGAAGCCAGCGTCGCCCCAAATGAAACATAGGTCTACTAAAGCAAAATGTGAAAATTTCACGTTTGGAATCTATAACACGCATGGTCCCGTTTGTGCCCTGTAATGTCCAGAAAACCACAAAAAAACTAGGCATGTGGGGTATTTCCGTAATCAGGAGAGACGGCTGAACACTTTAGGCTGGATTTCTCTGCCATAACATATACCATGTGCAAAATATCCTAAGCAACACTGATGTGTTGGCGAAAAAAGCGCATGAAATTATTGCTACGGCTGACTTTGGCAGTGATTGGCGGCCACATGGTTGCATGAAAATTGTCCAAATGCTCTTGATGAGATACTCTGGGTTGTCTGCTTTACGGAAATATATACTTTTATGGGGTATTTATAATTAGGGGGGTGCTAAGCAGCCCGAAATGAAACATAGGTCTACTAAAGCAAAATGTGAAAATTTCACGTTTGGAATCAATAACGCGCATGGTCCCGTTTGTGCCCTGTAATGTCCAGAAAACCACAAAAAAAACTAGGCATGTGGGGTATTTCCGTAATCAGGAGAGGCGGCTGAACAATTTAGGATAGATTTCTCTGCCGTAACACATACCCTGTACAAAAAATCCTAAGAATACTACAAAATACTAAGACGCGTTGGTGAAAAAAGTGCAGGAACTAATTTCTGTGGCCACCTTTGACAGTGATCGGTGGCCAAATACCGGCATGTAGAGTGCTTAAATACCACTGATAGGATAGCCTGGATTGTCTGCTTTACAGAAATATATACCTTTGTGGGTGTTTTTGTTTTATTTGTTTAAAATTAGAGTTGCAGTCCCATCATACCTAATGTAAAAATTTTACGGCTTTGTATAAAGTAATGTACACTTTATAGTATGTTATGTATAGTATAGTATGTTGCCTATATGTGCTTGGAAAATATGGAAAATCTGTATAAATTAGGTATTTCTGAAATCAGGACACCTGAATTGATAAATCTGGATGGAATTTTCTGTCTCTTTACCTAATTTTGTGAGGATTCAGAGGGAAAATGTAAAGAAACTTAGATGTTTTTTTCAAATTTTTGCTAGTTTTTACTAAATTTCTAATTCTAAATTTTCAGCTAATCATCCAACTATGGTATAAAAAGAAAGTTCTATCTCTCCTTGAAAAAACAATATATAGTTTACATGGGTACACTATTTACAGGAACAGAGAATCATCGCTGAACCGACAAAAATTGGGATTGAAGGGGTTAAATAAAGTGTAACATAAATCAGATCTGTCCCTTTAACACACACCCCTCCCACAGAAAACTCCACCTTCAAGGATGATGTCACCCTGCCCCAGTGCATTACTGGGAAGGGACCATGATGTTTGCAGCGTGATTGCACTGGGATACACACAGGATCTAGAACTGTGAGTGTGAATGGTTTTGTGTCATTCTTTTCACAGCTACAATGTTGTATATTGTATCAATCAATACTGATCTAATAACAACAACCCGCATGATTGCTTGTTCTGCTGTGTGGAATTTGTTAAGGCAAGCAAATCTGTCTCCTTACGTTAATTTATATAGCGCCAGCGGATTACGTAGCGCTGTTGCAGTAGGGGACGGTGGTAATGAGTACGGAAGGAGAAGAGACTCCTACTACTCCGAGCCTGCGTTCCCTCTATGGCTGCCGCTACGTTCACATTTAGTAGAATATTCTGAATTTCGCCGCCGCTTTACGTATTTTGGTTTTCTTATACCCATAGATCTAGTTAGAGCTGTACAAGGAGACGACAAACCCCAAGCCGTTCAATTTCAGGGTAAACGCTTTGCTCGCGGTTATCGCTTTTGAGTTCGTTTTGTAGCCCTAAGTTTCCTAATAACTCTTTCTAAGGGTTAATCAACTGACCTTATTGAGGAAGAACATTTATTTTGATTCCGTGGAAATGTATTCTTTGTTCCTCTTTTAATATGTGAAAATAATCGTGTCACTTCCTTTTTTTTTATTATTAATTGCTGCATTAAGTGTTACAGATTGGATCGGGTATAATATGCTTGAAGAAGAGTCCTAGGTAGTCTTGAAAGCTTGCAATCTATTCATCGTCAGTAATTAATGACATCGTATAGTTTTTACTCTTTTATGAGACAGGATGTTGTCAGAATCCATTTGAACCGCGCTCAAAGCCGTGACCTCACTTGTGCTTCTGAGATTTTTCATGCACCAAATTTAAATTTTAACCCTATGAGTTCTAGAAGAGTGTGTTGTGTTTCCTTTTTCTTACGTTAGAAAAGGATACAAACAGATATTTGTGGTGGATTCCCAGCTATTTTATATGAGGTCCTATAAAGCGTCAAAATAAGTAAAATAATAGACCCAGGAGGAGCTGTCGATATCGCCTCTCTAGGTTTCGGTAAGGCACTTGACACCGTCCCTCGCAGAAGACATAAATAAACTGCAGTCTTTGGGTTTGGATGCCAGAAGAGTTGAATGGATAAGCCAATGGTTGAGTGACAGGAGGCAGAAGGTGGTAGTCCATGGCGTGTATGCAGAGGGAGGACTTGTCACTGGTGGGGTACCTCGGGGATCAGTATTGGGGTCCGTACTTCTTAATATTTTTATTAATAATATTACGGAAGGTCTTAATAGCGAGGTATATCGTTTTGTGGATGATACAACAGTCTGTAACAGGGTAGACATTCAGGGTGGAACAACTCAAATGGGGAATGACTTCAGTAAAGTAAAAGAATGGTCAAGATTGTGGCAGCTGCAGTTTAATGTTGATAAATGTAAAGTAATGCACTTGGGACTTACAAAACCCAAGGCAGAATACAGCATTGGGGGCTTTACGGTCAGTGACAACGGAAGAGAGGGACTTTGGAGTAATTATTTCTGATGAGCAGACAATGCTCTCACCTGTCGTGTACGGTTCTGAAGACCCCATCTCCAGAAGGATATTGAGACATTGCAGAGGATTCAGAGGAGAGCTACGAAAATGTTAAGTGGTTTATAGGACAAAAATGATCAGGCAAGACTAAGGGATCTTAATATGTATAACTTGGGGGAGAGAGGAGACATAACAGACACATTTAAATACTTAAAGGGATTTTACAAAGTACAGAAGACACGCTTATTTAAAAGAAGGAGCAATGTTAGAACAAGAGGTCATGGTCTGAATCTAGAGGATCAGAGACTTGGATGTAACAAAAGGAAGTTCTACTTTACAGAGAGGGTAGTAGATAAATGGAACAGTCTCCCAGAAGAATTTGTGGAACCCAATACAGTGAATTGTTTAAACCTCTCCAAGTCGTGACTTGTCCCCTGATCCGCGCTCTCGGAGCTTAATAATCAGGGGAAGTTACTAAATCGATGAACTTGCTCTGCCAGGATGTGGTGTAAGTTTGTTCGTTGCTGTCCGAGTTACATCGTCTTATTCTTTATAGATGTTATTCTAGGTAGACGAGATATTTATTTAACGGGGTGCTCACTTTTCCGTTTAGAGGAACAGTCTTTGGAGTTTATTCACTAAGGGAGAGTTTGCAGGTGAGTTCCTCACTTCACTATTCATTATGAAGGGCTGACACTGGCCAGTTTCTCCTGCCCTCTGTAATGCATTATTCACCGTGTAAGCAGAACTGATTTACCTATACATTACGCAGGGCTATCCTGGCCTTCAACCTCAACTCTCCAGCACTCTCTTCTACCAACTATCCCTTTAGTGAATAAATCCTTTGGGTCTCTTTTTTTTTTTGTATTTGGCAAGACTGCTCCTTTATGTTCTGTCAGACACCCCACAGCCTCTATGCTAACACTGATTAAAAAAAGAAATAAAAAATGCCACTTTAACCCTTTGCGCACCAGGGGCCAGGACACATTTTCTCCCCTGGGATGCAAGTCTTTTTTTGCTATAGTTAGGAGATAAGTATATAAATAGTCAACATTTTAACTAGGACAAGTTAAATGATTCATGGATGCTTTATATATGGCACAAAAACACTGCCCCCCCCCAGGATCTCTTATTCCTCCCTAGGCAGGCAGCTGTACCTTGAATGGGGCATTATTTTATTTGCAAAGCCATCATAGGCCTGCAAAGTGTGGAAGGCTGTGAAATAGTTAAATCCCACGCTAATCCGTGTACAATATTTGGTATTTAACGAGCTGGGAACTGATTGTTGCTCGCGCCTCCCTTGGTAAACATGCCTGATACAGTAGCTGCGGGTCACGGCCGAGGACGATGAAGTACCAAACAACCAGAAACCGTTCTGTCTTTGTCTTTGGCAGCTCGGACCTCATCCCGTTGCGGACAGCGCATGATCCAGCGTCGGCTGCTCACTACTCTCTGCAGGATGACGGAAGAGGCGAAGAAGCTGGCGGGGTGCGCTGCGGTGGATAATCACGTGAAGGTACAGTATGGGGGGTTTGGTTTGTGTGCTGGGGAAGTGCCCAGAACTATACAGATCCTTACTGATTTCAGTCATTTTAGTAAATAGGATTTCTTATATATAATTTTTTATTATAATTATTATTATAATTACGTACCTCCTACTTCTACCCCAGAGGGGAGCCGGGGGGGAAGCGTTGCTGGCAAATACCTAAACAAATACCTTTTAATTAGTGTCTAGGTTAACATTACATTTGTATTTATTTATTTTACATAGGTCGGATGATATAACGATCAAAGTGGGACATAGTGAATGATTTAGAAATTCTAGGTTTAATAAAAAAAAAAAACATATTTTGCAGAATAACCAGGCGCTTGGAATTGGAAGCGGATCCACGATAGTTCATGCGGTGAATCGTCTCGGTATAGTAACATTCTATTCCATTATTAAATATTAATAACCTGGCAACTAATATCCTTGAGAAATGTGCACGTGTTACACCTGTATTGAGTGTATTTTGAGTAATCGGTGCATCCTGCAAAAAATGAGATCCTCTGAACAAGTCTCCATGTGACGGATGTAATGCAGGCGTGTATAATAATTTTTTATTTTCTTCCCCCCGATGAAGCTGAAAGGGTGAAACAGGAAAACATGAACGTTGTCTGTGTGCCGACATCTTTCCAGGTAAAACAGGTTTCCAAAAAATTTAATTAATAATAATAATAAAAAAATGTTCTCTATACAAAGCTGCTTAAAATTAGCGCATGAATGTTACATAAAATAACAGGCGATGAGATTCTGTCTCGTAAGAAGTTGCAGACTGATGGAGTTTAGGGTTCAGGTCAGACCTACGGTGTCAATCGAGTGTCCTTGGGGTTAACTGGCTGATGGCTGCGTTTGGTGGGTGAAGCTCGTATATTAAGTGCTTCCGATTCAACTGATTTAAGTTGTTAAAATTTGATAGTAACAGCGACCTTCATTCATTAACTTCCGAGTTGCCGTTTGTTAACTGGCTCAGCCCTTTTGCGGAAGTACTCGGAGAAGCCAGAATAATGAAGATGTGGAGAAAGAAGTGCGGAGATGCTTCTCTTTATTTAAATCCAACTTCGTTATTCTGGCTTCTTGGAGTAATTACGTGTCTTCTTTCTTCGCCCGCTTCTCTGTGAACCAGGAATACTTCCAGAGAGGCTGTCCCCGTGGCTCTGAGCTTCGGTGGAAGTACTCCTGGAGGCCTGGTTCGCAGAGAAGCGGGCGAAGAAAGAAGAGAAGCGGACGAAAACAGGCGCAACTCTGGTTGGAGGTGTGATTACTGCTTCAGATCTCATGTGGGCCACACTTTAATGTCTGGCGGGCTGCATCTGGCCACTGGCTGCATGTTGGAGACCCCTGACTTATACGCTATCACAAGCTGCATTTTGATGTTAATTTCATGGATTTCTGCTCCATCTCCAGAGAATTCTTCTTTCAAGTTCTAGTTGGGTTCACGTCCAGTTTCACCCCTAATTCATGTAATATGCAGACATTTCCATGCTATAGAGGACATTTTCTGTTTTCTACAAAAAAAAAAAAAAAAGATTTTTTTTGTGAATTTTTGCAGGCCCGGCAGCTGATCCTTCAGAATGGTCTAACGCTGAGTGATTTGGACCGGCACCCTGAGGTAGGCACCGTACCGAACCCTGCTGAATACAGCAATGTCTCTGTCAATCATTAGATCACTTTCACATCCAAATCTTTCAGAAAAATAGGTTTATGAATTTTGTGTTAATGCTGGAGGCTTAAATATTAACGTACCTGACGTGGCTGATATGAAGCCCTCCAGCTGTTTGCGGGAGAGTTGTCTTTTAGCTATTTATCATTAAGTATGAAAGTCCAACCCTCTTCTGCAAAAAGAGCTTGGCTGGCCCTGTATAATGGATAGTAAAATTAGTGAGATTTATTCAAAGTCTTCAGACACGTTGAATTATATCGGTCCAGCTCAGCTCTTCACCCTGGAGAAACTCGCTAGCATCGTCCATTCATAATGAACCCGGGAAGTAAGAGTTAAAACCGCAACTTTTCTGCCAACTCTCACTTTTGGTAAATAAATAAACTCCTTTTTGCATCTCTGGTGCATTTTAACGTTCTGAAACCATGCGGGTTCTGTGTTTTGTGGCGTAAGAGGAAAAGAAACGTTTTCACTGGCACCATATGAAAGTAAGTGTGTGTGCGTATACATGTGTGTATATAATATATATATATATATATATATATATATATATATATATATATATATATATATATACGTATTTAAAAAAAAATGTATATATATTTTTTTATGCGGAATTTATTCAGCTTTAGAGATTTAAGAGTCTGACGGCAAATTTAGAATTGTCTACCATAAAACATTCTCATTATTTTTTCCATTATTTCTTTAAATAGATATTTCCGCTGCAATTAATATGAATTGTGCAGAATCGTTTTTTGTTTTAATTCTTCTGCGCTCGGCTGGCTTTATTTTAATGTCTCTATTTATACAGCTCGACGTCGCTATCGATGGAGCAGACGAAGTGGATTCTAATCTCAACCTCATCAAAGGAGGAGGGTAAAGTATACGTCTCGTCCTTGGTTACATTTATCTGGAAAACCAACGAAAAGACCAAAACATGCTGTTGATTCGTCTAGAACTGTTCCTTACGTATCGGATTCTGGCTGCCGGTATCTGGGCCATAATATGTTTTTATAACCCCAGTCTTACTTTTTTCTACACATATTTTGAGAGTTTTTCTTGACATGATAATGGTGAAAACTAAACAGCTGATCAGTCCACTGAATTAATCTAAAATACAAATATTTTATTTTCAGTTCTCGTCTATAGGAACTACCATCAGTTATTTTTTAATATACTTTTCATTGGTGAACCACGGTTTTATCTTAAGATATCAGATTAAAAACGTAATGTAATTTATCATTTATGTGGCTTCTCCAGAATAAGCTTTGGATGTATTTTAACCCCTTGATGACGAGGGCATTCAGCGACACCGAAAACCCACCCCAGGATGCACTGTGACCGGAGAGAGTGGTCACCAGCGCCATAGCAAGACTTTGCCTCTCGCAAGATGGTCGGCGCTCATTAAAAAACAAACAAGTTCTCAAGAAGGGCTCTCCATGCCCGCCAGAGAACTCTGAGCTCCCCCTGCAGGTTGAGTACAGGTACTGCATTCAACCATGCAAGACAATGCAGCCCCGTTTACCAATCCCAATGTGATTAGTTATAATAATAATATAATAATAAATAAAAGTTTAAAATAAAAATGTGGTAAAATGTAAAAATACATCCCCACTGATGTCACCATCAGAACCATCCAGTTCCAGCAAAATGTAGAAGAAAAATGGATATTTGTCCTTCTATACAACAAAACAATCTTGTTAAATGACTTAATATGAATGTTTTTCTTCTTCTAGTGAATTATGTTAATATATAAATATCATCGGCCGGACTAACCGTTTCTTTTCTTTTTCTTTTCATGTTCCAGTGGCTGTTTGACACAGGAAAAAATCGTTGCCGGCTGTGCAAAATCTTTCATTGTCATTGCTGATTACAGGTAAGAGCAACGTCCGACTACACGTCATAGATAGAAAGCTTGCTTTTTTTTTATACAGTAAGTATGTGTTGTCTGAGTGAATATTTTTTGGAGGGGGGGTTATACATTTTTAACTAATGGTTCTGATTCGTCTTTACTGGACTTTCTAGTTCAGCTTCATTTAAGTAATTAAAGTTTTTATAATCCAAAATTCAAAGACTCCTAATCAATGCTTGTTCCCAGAAACTATATATCGGAACATGAAATTTATCTTCTGAAACTGCCTCTGCTTTTTTTCTCCCAAAACATGTCCCCCCCCCCAATGATATCAAAGCTGTTCATTCACCCTTAAAGTATTATTTTTACTTTTTTTTTCTGAAGCAGACCAGAATTACCAGAGAACAAGAGATTTGTAGTTAGCCTATAAAAAAGAGATGCAGTTATGTCTGTCATTAAACCAATTTATTTGGCATTATTATACACTGCTGTATTTGTTTATATATAATAAATATAATTTATACTGTAAATCCATGTTGGCTTTGGCTGGGCTGGACTGGCGACCAGAAGGCTGATGGCTGATCTGGTGACTATCATGCACCATTGGCCACCGTCCCACCAGCCATTTGCCGGATAGCCAGGCCTGGCCTTTGGTAACTTTTAACACAAAACTGTCTACTCCAAGGAAAATCTTGAAAAATATGTATTAATAATTGAGGATGGAGAAGTATTTACAAAAGGCAGTCCTTGTTTTACAGATGAGTAACACAATCTAATAGAAAGCAATAGTAATGACCATTATAGGCAAACGTGTATTGCTTTTTATTTACTCCATTACCTTTTTATATAGAAAAGATTCCAAGAATTTTGGTGAGCAGTGGAAGAAGGGCATTCCTATTGAAGTTATTCCAATGGCTTACGTGCCGGTCATCAAAGCAATACAAAGCCGCTTCGGTGGAGTCGCCGATCTGAGGATGGCCGTTAGCAAAGCTGTAAGTTTTTCATTACTTATCGTTTACATATCCAGCAAATTCTTTGCAATGATGACTTCGGTTTCTCACTCAGGATCTGTGTAGCTGATGGGAGAAATGCCTACCTTTTTAAATACGCAAGAGAGGGTGAGACGGAGTTACCCGATAACAGACAGTGCCCATTAACAAAGCTTATTCGTCCCATTAACAAAATTCTCCATCAGCGTATCAGGCTAGCGCTGCCCAATTGAAAATGTGAAACATTCTTTTACTTTTTCTCCCCAGGGCCCGGTGGTTACAGATAACGGGAATTTCCTTTTAGACTGGAAATTCGATAAGGTGTATGATTGGAATATTGTCAATACAGCAATCAAAATGATACCAGGTGATTTTTATTTTTCTATCTCTCTCCCTCTCCTCTCCTCTTCTCTCTCCTCTCCTCTTCTCTTCTCTCTCCTCTCCTTCCATTCTCCTATGAAATAGAAGGGTCCTGCACTATTTAGAAGGTGGGCACAAAAAAACACCATATGATAAGTATATCAATTGTGAAAGGTGAGGTATGTCATGGATTATATATATATATATATATATATGTATATATATATATGTATATATATAATATATATATGTATGTGTACAGAATAGGACATTAAAATATTTTGGAATCTTCTACAATGATTAAAATATTTTAATTTCAAATAGTTTTGGGGTTTTCTAAACTGCATGTAATATATATGTCCACTAGATGGCGACACATTTCTGTGTATGAGCTGATATTCTTTTCAGGAGCCCTTCACTTCAGTGACTTGTGTTAGACCGTTACCAAGTAATGCTATATTATTTATTATTATTATTGTGTTATACAGCTATAACACAGTAAACCAGGCATGTCTGACCAACTGGAGTGGATTTATGTAAATGCTAAAAGGAGGTGATGTGTTTTTCTATTTTATATAAATCAATAATTATATATATTGTTTTAATAATAATGTGTGTGTGTGTTTGTGTATGTGTGTATATATATGTATGTTTGTGTGTGTGTGTGTGTGTGTGTGTGTGTGTTTGCTTGATTATAAGACAAGATTTTTTTCAGAGCAGATGCTCTGACAAATACCCGTCGTCTTATTTTCGAGGTCGTCTTCTAATCAGACCTCGAATAGAGGTCTGACTACAAGACTAAGATCCAGAATCCCGCAGCGCTGCAGGGGACCTGGGTCCTATTCTCTGCTCTCTGGTAACCTCCGCTGCTGCTGGCACTTCCGCCGAGGCTTCTATGACGGATCACCGGGGTAACATGACGTTTACATGAAGTTTACGTATGAATTAATATTTACTAGTAAAACTTTTTTCTTATAGGGTAGTCTTGTATTCAGGCTTTTTCTTTTGCACAAATACAATGTGTGTGTGTGTGTGTGTGTGTGTATATATATATATAACAAAAGATATAGTATGTAACGCACTCTCTTAACTAGAAACATTTGTAATATGCCCGGGTGCTAGCAATCCAAAAAGTGTATACAGAATGCAAATAAAGTTGATGCACTCAGTGGGTCTTCTTTTTATAAAGTTTATCGGCTTAGTGAAGGTCCAACGTTTCAGCTCTCAATGAGCCTTTCTCAAGAAAGCCGATAAACTTTATAAAAAGAAGACTCACTGAGTGCATTAACTTTATTTGCTATATATATATATAATTATATACCGTATTTGCCTGAATATAGGCCGCACTTTTCCCCCTACTTTAAGTCTTTAAAGTGAGGGTGCGGCCTATATTCGGAGTCTAGCGCAGGAATGCGCAATTCGTATCACCCGACGCCCGGGACATGCAGTTCCGGGCACCGGGCAGGCAGCAGGGTTAGGATACAGATCCCCCGCAGCGCTGCAGGGGACCTGCTTCCTACTCTCCGATACGCTGAGACAGCCTCCCCTGCCAGCACTTCCCACGGGGTTGTTATTGTCTAAGCGCATCGTGCAGACGTTCACCGGCTGCGGCGATGTGAGCGTAAGCGACCTCCGCTGCCAGCACGTCTGCACGATGTGCTTTAACAATATGGGAAGTCCCGGCAAGGGAGATTGTTAAAGCACATCGTGCAGATGCGCCGGCAGCCGAGGTCGTTTACGCTCACATCGCCGCAGCCGGTGAACGTCTGCGTGATGTGCTTTAACAATCTCCGGAAGTTGTTTACGCGTATTGCGTAGGTGTCCCCCGCAAGACACCGGGAGTCTGCTTTGGTAAGTCTACGGGTGCATATCTCGGGGAGGGCAGGGTGGCAGGATATCTGGGGTGGGCAGAGTGGCAGCATATCTATTCTATCTATTCTGTGTGGTTTTTTTTTGTTTTTTTCTTTACTAAGAAAATTTCTTTAGGAAAGCACCTAACTTTTAGTGTGCGGCCTATATTCGGTTCGGGTGCGGCCTATAATCGAGCCAATATGATCGAAGGGCTGAGCTGGAATAATGCATAACTCAATGTTTATGGAGACTTTGAAGTCTTGTTAATTTAACCATATATTATACAAGGTCACTTATTATACATTATCACAGTTTCTTGTTCTTTCTCCAACATGTTTTTTTATTTTTATTTTTTAAGATTTATTTAATATATGGAAGTCCCTAACAAAACCGGGGCCATGATTGTTTAAGATGGTGTGCTCTGAATCCCCCTCCTATCTTAGACGTTCCATGCGTTCCCTGAAAAAAATTAACAAAATAATTCACTCAAGCCCATGCAGTATACAATTGTGCATATATATAATATATTGTTGCAGGATAGCCACGAAAATAGCCATCTGGATACACTTTTCTGGTGATTTATTCAGGTTCAACAGTACTTTGTTTTAAAAGTGTAAAAAACAACAAAAATCCCACTCTGGGCACAGTTATTGGACAGTAATTCTGTCTATCAAACGGCCATCTCCAATTTAATCTATTAACCCTATTATACGGGGGAGAAAAATAAGAAGCTTAACTCTGCCGTCTACAGTATATACATATAATTACACACACTAAATGGACAAAAGTTTTTGGACCCCTGACCATAATGCCAAGAGGGACTTTTGATGACCTTGCATTCTAAATACACAGACGTTAATATGAAATTAGTCCTCCCTTTCCACTCTTCTGGGAGGGCTTTCCACAAGGTTTTGGGGAGTTTCCGTGGTAATTTTCGCCCATTCATCCAGTAGAGCGTTTGTGAGGAGAGACAATAATGTCGGACGAGACGCCCGGCTCGCAGTTATAATATAGTTTTGATATATGCATTGGACACTTGGCGTGCCCTAAGGGGTAGACAATTTGCTGAGAAATGCTGCGTTAATGTGGTCTTTGTTACACTGGATGGCTCACTGGGGTTTAATTTGGGGATTCAATTTGGCTCCATGGGGATTAAAATTCAAAGTAATAAAAAAAAAAAAAAAAATCAGAAGATGCAATTATGTAGCAATACAGAAAATAACGCAAATATACTGTATATATCATCGCAAAACTATTTGGTAGATGCTACCGCTATAGGGTACGGGTACGTGTGGGTTAACGTGGCCTTGTAATGACCAATCCGCATGTTACAGCAGTCGTTGTGAGTAGTTGTAATATGTGTCACCAGTCCAGGTGCGTCTCCGGAGAGGGCATTTCTCAGCCTCTGCGTGATTCGATTTCATGTTCTTCTCGCCACCAGAGATGAAACCGATTCTAGTCTAATAACCCACACTTTGCTTCTTTCATGGAAATTATTGTAATGCTTTAATGGAAATTTTGAAGCTCTGCGTGTGTGTGTGTGTGTGTGTGTGTATGTGTATATATATATATATATATATATATACCTACCTACCTATTAGGTGTAACTATCATTTTAATATTTCCGTGCTTCCTCTTAGTATATGACTGATTTTTGAAGTACATTACTGTTCAAAAGTTTGGGTCGCTTTCCTTATTTATAAAAGTAAAGCCATTTTTTTTTTCATCCGTTAAAATAACAGGAAATGAATCAGAAATCCAGCGCAGAGAGGGTTATTAATGGAATATCTTCATAGGCGTACAGAGGCTCTTTATCACTCCCATCACTCCTGTGTTCCAATGGCCCTTTATCACTCCCATCACTCCTGTGTTCCAATGGCCCTTTATCACTCCCATCACTCCTGGGTTCCAATGGCCCTTTATCACTCCCATCACTCCTGTGTTCCAATGGCCCTTTATCACTCCCATCACTCCTGGGTTCCAATGGCCCTTTATCACTCCCATCACTCCTGTGTTCCAATGGCCCTTTATCACTCCCATCACTCCTGGGTTCCAATGGCCCTTTATCACTCCCATCACTCCTGTGTGCCAATGGTCCGTTGTATTCACTGATCCAAGTTTAAGTTCAAATAAAATTGATTTCATAATTGATTTTTAATCAATAAAAATTTGATGATAAATAATTGAAAAATATAACTTCTAGGTGTATTGTTTTTATTTATTTTTTTTATTGATCCTGAATTTTAGGATTATAAACTAATTAATTGACGCTTCTGTTACAGTCAAGGCTTTTCTATATGGAGTTTTGTTATATGGCGGGGGTTCTTTGTCATTGACGTTCCTCCGGTATGCCACATTCTATGTCGGATATCTGGAGAATGAGTTCATTTTATGGAGTTCTTCCTAAAGATTTACTTCTCAGTGTGTTCTGTCCTCTTCAGTAAATGTTTCCTGATCGATGGCTTTTGCTCTTTCTCCCAGGGGTGGTGGACACCGGACTCTTCATTAACATGGCAGAGAGAGTCTATTTTGGAATGGCAGACGGCACCGTCACTGTCCGCGATAAACCTGCGAGCTAAATGAACCGGCCGTTCATCGATGAAGTCCAACCTCCATGCCAAGCAGATAGACATGTTTACTGTGTTCTTCAACTATAAGGTTGATGTTGTTGTTGCCTTTTTTTTTTTTTTTTTTATAAACTTGGTACATTTCTACATTTGTCTAGATGCATTTCAGAATACAGATGTAGTCTATGCCAGATTAAACCAAGATTATTAAATGACTTCATCCTTTTGCCCTGGTTTGGTTATATGGATCCCACCAACCATCCCAGTGGATAACGTCCTATTTTTAGGTCACCTTTTCCCAGGGCAGTTTGAAGGTTTTTGGGTTTTTTTTTTTTTCATTTGTGGCCAAAGACTTGTATGTGTCTTATACATCATAGCCTATATCGTTGTTTTTTGTTTATGTAATTTCTATGCAATGATCAAGATTTTTGCTGAACAGTCAACACCGTCCAGATAAAAGAAAACCCCGATGGTTATAATCCGACCTGGTGATTCTGCCCCGATCACCCAAACATTTGTGCCAATTTTCACTGATAAATGAATCTGTAAAGCACCATCGTTCCTGCTGCTTTTGTCTCAATGCGTTGTAAAATACAGTTATATTTTCTGCAATAAAGGCCGATTATGAAATCTGTTCCTAAACCCGAGTGAGTTTTTGTTATTTTGTTTCTAAGGCATAAAATGTTATGCAGGCTTAAAACTCTTTTATTTTAAAATGTCTGCTTCCGGAATCCTTCTGTGGTTTTCTTCTTATGTATAACTCCTAAAATATGAAAGTGGAGCAGCCACCTGAACCGTTCTGTAGGTTGCTATGGTGACTGCACCAGTTTTGTATGAAGAGCACTTGTGGTGCAATAAACAAAGCCACATTGGACTCTTCGGCTGTCCCCCCCCCCCCAGACCCTCGTGAAGAGTCTAGGGCAGGGGCGTCCAACCTGCGGCCCTCCAGCTGCTGCCGGACTAAATCTCCCATCCTCCTCCGCCAGACCCTTAGCTGAAAGGTCATTATGGGAGATGTAGTCCTGCAGCAGCTGGAGGGCCGCAGGTTGGACGCCCCTGTTCTAGGGCATAATACGGATCGGCAAAGCTCTTTCTGCATCAGAAGCTCAGCGGTGTTGGTCCTTTATAATGAATAGTGGAGTCAAGGAGCTACAACAATTCCCCCTTTAGTAACTAGACCCCTTATCTCTCATCTCTCTCCATATGTTATATATATATATATATATATATATATATATTACATGCACATATCTGTGTATGTCTGCCTATGTCATAAGTATAAATGTCTTTACGATACTCATATTTTTGTTTTATTTGGGTACACATTCTTTTTATTTATTTTTTTAATACTCTGTAGATGAGCTGGTTCTCTACAGTTAACTCCAGCTCAATCTTAAAAACATCTGCTTGTTTCAGTTCATTCATGCAAATAAAAGTACCAGGGTGTGCGTCTCTAAATACCTTACAGCTGGATTGTTTGCAATAACTCATCGCTGAAAGAAAGAAAGAAAGAAAGAGAAAATAAAAAAAAGATGGATAATTTGGGGTCTAGAATTGATAGAAAACCATTTGGCCTTTTAGATACTCATGGCGCTCTATTCACAAAGCCACGAGTTGTGATAATCTGTCCAGACCCTTTGGACCTTTTCTCTGAAGTTGCCCAAGGCAGAGTATAAATTAACAACATCCCTCAAAGTAATTCAGCTCCGGAGGAACTCGGCCTTTGTCCGTATTGTCCTTCAGAACGTTGTCCTGTTAACATCAATAGTCTGTAGTGAATTTGCCAAGTGGTTTTATCCAAGTAGGAATCAAGAATACCTGAAATTCTATGGCAACAACCTATCAGAGCCTGCTTTTGTGTCACATGGCAATTTAGTGTTCCCAGCAAAAATTCTGAATTGGGCAAAGTTTTACTTGATTAGGGATTTATTTCCAGGGTTGGTTTGGGCGTTTAGTGTTATCGTTGTGATGTTTCTAATACTTTATTTGGTTACAAATCTCCCAAATAAGTACACTAGTCGCCAAATAAAAAGCAGAAACTATGGTTTTGTGTCGGGGACAGTTACCCTTAATGTAGATATGATTGGGGAGCTTATTCAGCTTCTCTCGCGTTCCTGTATGGATGAACTCAATGTCTCTAATCTACGTAGAGGTTGGTTTCCTAAAACAAAAGGTTACCCTACTTCAAAGGTTAACCTTGCTTGCCCATGCCCTATGTACCATCATCATGAGCATATCTCAATCTCTAACTGTGTTAGTACAGGGGATGCTGCTGATGTCCTTTAACTGCTACCCAAGCCACTAAAACAAAATGGCTTCCTAACATTGTATGATCTATCATGAGAGTACACACGTTAATTTGTATAACAAAGTTCTCCCCAGAATCATCTTGAGTTAAGCTATGATCTTCCCTTTGTATATCACGAAAGAGTCTAAATATTAAATGATCTCTAAAGATAGAGTTGCATGGAAATCTTCTATTGGGTTCTTAAAGAACCTGATCGCTCCAGTATCCTTTTTAGAGAGAAAGGTGAAGGGAAGCGACCCCAGTCGGGACGGAGAAGCAGGGAAATATATAAAGCGTGTGTGTTTACAGAAGTCCTGGAAAAAATGTTGGCCGACATATTTAACCTGGAACTACTCCTGCCATTAGTAACTGAAGATAGCAGGGGGAAGACTAACTACAGACCAGGAAGTCTTAGCATCGGTAGTTGGAAAATGAATGGAAAACATTGCTAAATATTTGGGTGTGAATGGTTTGCAAGATCAGAAGGAGCGCAGGGTTACCGCAGGGAGATCTCGTGAAACTAATTTAATTGACTGAGTGACTAAAATAATAGACCAGGGAGGAGAACCAAGCAACATGTCCCGGATCAGATGATCTCTACACACTTTGCGCCACTAGCTGCCGCTATTACCCCCACCTGGGGGCTTTAAAGGAACGGAGTGCTCGTGAGGGTCACCAGGACCCCCTAGATTGGCTAGCCCGGTCGCCCTCAACCTTGATTGTTACACCCACTTACCCCAGGGCATTTATACTGAATTGATAAGACCTTGGATAGGTTCTCTTCCAAAAACATACTATAAGGAGTTTAATAGTCTGACCTGACGGACAGAGCCTTAGCCCAAAGGAAAACAGAGTCTGTTGCATTTAACGAAAAGACTTCCGAGGTCCAGAAGGTTTATTTGCTTTACATACTTTACATCTTTTTCTCTGATGGCCAAATAAAACATATGTTCTCATACTATATGTTATATAGTATATATACATATGCTATTATACTAATACATTACACGTTACCTGTTCAACTTAAAATGGTAAGAAAACTGCTCTCAAGAGGCATAAGGCAAAATTAAATGTGACCGTTTCAGTAGAGGAGACCACGTTTTATAATGTATATTTTTATATCAATTTTGTACATTAATGATTAAATAAAGTATTAAAATAACTACCTATTTATATAACTCATTTTAATGTAATGTGGCATATGGAGTTCAACAAAATCACATGAATCTCTTTAATGTGAATTAAAATTGGTGCACAGTTAGCTAAATACACAAATGTACAAACATAACAAAAAATATTGATTTTATCTTTACAAATCTTGCAACATTAATGGGAAAGCCAGAACAATTAATTGAATAATTTCACAACCCGTTAACTTTCTGCCACGTGTGGCCGTAACAGGAACTAAAGTCTAAAAATAAAGCAAGATATCCAAAGCACTTTTGACAATCTGCTAGAAATGTATTAGATTGAAAATCATTTATTGTGGCACAAAAAAAAAAAACTAGCGTACTGTTACCTATGTAAGATTACTTATTTAACTAAAGTTATTTACCGATGGATATGTGATGTAACACTGGATGAATTATACTCAACCCAACCATGCTTTCCTATCTTAAGTATCTTTTGCTGCATGAATGCTTAAAACATTCTATATGTCCCATGTGCACATTTGATTCTGATTCTTCTAGTGCATTGAAGCCGTATTCCATTCTAGTCCACATGGATTACTGTATTATCCTTTTGTTTAGTAGTATATTAAATGTCCTACTTCATTAAAGAGTTATGAAACAAAATAAGATACATACGACATACAAACTTCTCAAAAATCAAACAGTAGGATGACATGACCTCAAGGTGCACTGTAGCTGGCCAAGCTGGCCGAAATGCCTTGTCTGATTTGGTATCTTGGACGTCTTGTATCCAAGAGTTGGGTCTGGCTTTTGGGTTCTTGCTTGGCATGTGCTTGCCAACAATTGCTCTTCTAACTCTAATGCCCACTATATACATCTCTGGCTAAACCATCTTTAACAAGAGGAACTTCACAGATAGTCCCGACATGGAGCACAGAAATGGTCAATCATGGCGGAATACCCTTTTTGGTCTCTATTATTGGAGACCATGTCAATGATAAGTTGTTATTATTTTTGCTAAGAAACAATTTACTTTCAGAAATACGACATTTCCACAGACGGCAATTAGCACCAATAGATAAAACTTAACCAATAGTTTCAATGGAAAATGTGAAGCCTCTGTCTTTTTGAGGTCACGTCCAACACGAAGCAAAGCTATGTCTAGCTCACCTTGGCTTTCACAGGTCTCCCAGCTTGGTTGCTAACTCCAGAGACTTTGATGACTAAAGCAAATACATATTATTACATGAACATACTGGCGTTCTGAAAGATATCACACATTTCATAATTTCTTTATTTGTATAATTTTTAACCATAAAGACAATAACAGCACGGCTTTTCTGCTAATTCCTGCACAAATATTTAGCGGATATTGAACACTATTTGGTGAGATAGGAACATGATGGAACTTGATGGCGGGTTAAAAGCCTTTTAGCCAATTAAGTCTACCCCTTTTTATCTTCTTGGTCTATGACCATAGGCCTTGGGCTGGTCATAGGATAGCCGTATGCCTGTTTAGATTATAAATCTGTTGCAGTCTACCAGGTGTCAGCCTCTATGGGAAAACTGTTAAGACTCGTGGTCATTTTATCGTCATGGGTGATGTTATTTATTTAACTCAACTAAAGCGGTCTCGGTTTAGCAGAAGACCAAGGAGCTGGGCAGAAGTGAAGGAGTCAAGTGTATGTATTTGTAAATACTTATTATTAAAAAATATCTAAATTTGTTAATTCTGTTCGTCTTTGCAGTATCCCACAACTTTGGATTTCTTTAATGTCCCGCGTTTTATCGTTAGGATTGAATCATAAGGCTGATAGTTAGTAGACGGGTGCCATTTTTTCAGCTATAAGTTGTGATGTGTCAGATCTAGGCAGATTCAAGCTTCACTGATTCCACCTGCCGGGTGTCTTACTTTCGGTTCCTCTTAAATATATCTATATCTGACCAAAACCTGTACCTACTTTGTATACATTTTTTTTTATATCCGAAACTGTGAATATCAGAAGGTTAAAGATGTTCAGTTTAAACATTTTAATTTCCTGAATGTTACTGATTAGGTTTAAAGAAGAACATTTTTAATGTGAAGAAACTGGGTTACTCTAATAGGGTTGAATAGAATTGTTTTCACTTTATGACATTCATTGGCTTTTAATATGTAGGGTGTGATATTAAGATGTAACGTTGGTGACACCGACGACAGCCTTGCCTCTACAGAATGTAGAATTATTAAAGAAGAGAAAGAGGAGATGTGATAGAATCATTTCGGTACATATTTATTTAAAAAAGAACAGGATTTCCAAGAAATCTTGGAACAAGAAGTCATAATCTAAAACTAGAGTCAGAGGATTAGCTGTAATGTAAGGAAGTTTTTCCTTACTGGTGGTAGATAAATGGAGTCGCTACATCAGAAGAAATGGACAGATTAGATCGGCCAAACGGGTCTAATCTTTTTATCTATAAAGTAAACTTAAATGAATATATAAATGTGTTTTAGCTTATCTGGTCTGCCCAATATTTTTGGTACAATATGCCTGAAGAAGAGATGTAGATAGTATTGAAAGCAATCTTTTGTATTAAGTTAACCAATAGAGGTATCATCTTTATGGAATTTGGTCTTTTTTCTTCCAATGGCTAATATTGCGCAATTCTATACCAATATTTCCCCCCAGGTCATAGGATCTCACACCTTACTAGGTCCTTGGGTTTGTATCATGTTCACAATATATTCTGTCACATTCACAGTTCTTAGCATAACTACATTAAATGATCATTTATACATCATGTGTATGTTTGGTTTTTCAATCGTTTTGGAATTGAAATTGTTTTGGAGAAAGGGACTAGGGAAACCTAAGCTCTGTATAGTACCCCCTCCTGAAGTTTTCTCCTATCTCCTCTTCCACAATCTTAAATAAATATCCCCAAAACATTCTAATTACTGACTTTAGCTATGCCAACATCTGTGATGGCGACAGGTCCCATTAAGTCCTGTTCAGAACCCTTTTGTCTCCACCACAAATCCTTGATCCAGTTTATTTTTTCCTCTCACCTTGATGTTTTTAGGTGAAATTACTCATAAAATATTTGAAAATGCTTCTACCCTTTTTGTAAATCCAGCGTTGTCCATTTCCTTACCCCACTTCTATACCCTGTCGTCTCAGTTCAATTAGTTATGTTCCTGAGGTGGATACTTGGTACCCTCATTCCATCGCCTGCAACTCAGTACCCCTTATCTCCAAAACTATCATCCCCAGGTTCATTTCATACTCCATACTCCATGCAAGTTCTGTTTAGACGGGTAGGTTCTCTTCACTTGTCCACAGTAGTGGTCTACAACCCAGTCCTCAAGGCACATTAAATGGTCAAGATTTAATAATTTCCACATTCTATTTCAATAGGGAGATTGAAAAACCTAAGCCACCCATGTGTCATAAGGACAGGATTGGGAAGCACCAGTCTGCGATGTCTTTGATGTTCTCCTCTGTTGGCTGAAGAAACAATGCTAAGGTGCCATAGGTCCTGGCTAGGACCTATCTCTGGTATCTCATGCAGTAAGTGCTTTAGTTCATATCAAGTAGTGGTGATTGTAGCCATGGAGGTTGGCACATACAATACCATTTAATATTTACTGTGATATGTAAGGCTACCATACATTTCACAGAAATCCTCCTGTATCTAAGAAGCCAGGCCTCCTTGCAAGTCCACTGGGAGAAGTCAAGAACCATTACAATCCCTTCTGATTAAGCACCAAAGGCAACTCAAGCAAGAAAGAAGAACATATTTGATAGAGGTAATGAGGTAGGGGGCACTAATATTTTTCTTACATTGCTTCTTTACTGATCCCTAAAATCATATGTATTTTTTCCCCTTTAAATACCCACCACTCCAAAAACCATAATGTGGAAAGTCCATTGTTCATAGCACTACTTTGACTTTAAGATGTTTTGTATTAATATATTGGTGTAGATTGTGTGATTTTTAACCCCCTAGGGCAGAGAGTGTGTTCTCCTATTGGATGAGTTAAATGTGCCTTATGGGGGCCAGAACAGCTTCTAGATATGTAAGTCAGTGTCAATTACAGTCATCGACAGCTCTTAAAGTCTCCATAAACCAAAATTTGAGATGGTGATTAAGATTCCTCTGTCCCCACCAATTTAAAGTCCTCTCTCTATGCATCAATATTTATATTTAAAGGGGGAGAAAAGGCAGAAAACAGAGAGTGGCTGAGGAGAAAACTGAGAGGAAAGGGACGAGATTGACTAGGCTAAGGAAATAATTAATTAATAATTCATAAATATTATAGGAAACTAATGCGGAGAAAAGCAAAGCAGACAATGACTAAATGAAAAGGAAAATTGATTATCTAGAAAACAAGGAGGGAGGAGATTAGTTAAAAGGTTAAGGAAGGAAAGGGGCAAAGAGTAAAGATGGAATGGAAAAAGGTTACGGGAGAATTGGGATATATAGAGTTAATCTAGGAAAAGGAGAATAAATTGGGAAAAGATTGATTATGGAAAAGCGGCCTTCTAACAAGGCAAAAAATAATAGTAGTTTGAAGAAAGTTCTAAGACTATGAGTATAACTAAGAGTCATGTTCCATGAATGAAGAACACCCACAGGACAGACGTGGTTATTCTAAATATATTGGTAATTGTGGAGCCAAACGCAGGGCCTGACTGGGAATGAAAGCCACCCCGTCCCATAGATGACGTACATTCAGCCATATGCTTTCATAGCGCGTGGCCACAAGTATTCAGACGATGCTTGCATTCTGAAGGACCATATTCGCCACAAAAAGTGTTTTGTAAGGATTTGCGATCCATCAGGGACTGGCCTGGTATTTGCCTGGTTTACCCAGTGGTTAGTCCAGGTCTGGCCCAGGTTCTGTCTGACAGGGCCTGGTCGCCTACCTCTAAAAGGTAAAAAGAGTCTAATAAAAGGAGTACATGGAAATTATTGTATATCTGGGAAACTCGTTCCAATTGAATGCTCCCTTTTTCCCCCCAATGACAAGATTAGCTGTATTACATTTATATGTTTTAGCTTTGCTCATTCAGTTCATTTATTACATACAGTATACAGGGTTTATTTGCTATAAAGCTGTCCTTTATAGCAAATAAACCCTGCATGCTTTTAATAAAAAAAATCTAAACCATGGCTAACTGTAGATGAGAAATTGTACCCCAAGTTAATGATTACTATGAATGGTAGGCAAACTGTTTAGCAAGGAGTACCTCCCAAGTGTCCCTCATAAATAAACACAGTCCCTCTTTGGGACCCAAACCCTCTATCAACCTTTCCTCCCCTGAAGTCCCTCTTTTTTAGAAGCTTGGAATGTTTGGTGGGTATGAAGGTATCACTGTGTTCTACAGCCCAAAAGATCACTATCATTAGTATAAAAAATAGCATGAATTATTCTTCATTTAAGTACTAATTAAGTAAAATAATTATTATGTCATAAAGCCCCATAAAAGGGTTAAAACGTTTTAAAGCCTGTTGCATCAACTTATTATTCCACCCACTTTGCAGGTAATTTAAATGTTAAATGGTGGGATGTTTGTAATTGTGATTGTTTGTGTTCTTATTGTTTGTGTTTTTAGTGTACAAGGTTTAGTAAACATCAACATATTTATTGTCGCTTCTAAGCTATCAAATTCAAGTTTCCCGGCTTTCATTCTAATCAGTTCCATGTTTGATGTAATAACTCCATGTTTGATGTAATAACTCCGTGTTTGATGTAATAACAGCTCCTGAGGCGACCTGCACTCGCATGCTTTCTTTAGACCTCATAACAAGCCCGGCTTACAAGCCCAGCACCCCTCATATGAAATATTTAATTAACGCCTGTGATTAAATGATTCTTTTTTTTATTTTTTATTTTAGACTATTTATTTAAGTTAATCACTAATTGATCCTTCTGTTGGTTTATTGAAGACAAAGGCAAAACCGTATGAAGCAGAATATTTTTTATTCATTTTCAGATAAAAGATGAAAGCCAAAATAAAAAGGTTTTCCTTGACATTCCAAAGCCTTACAAAACAGAACTTTGCTGAGAAAACCGTGACATTGTTCACCACGACCAATTACACAAGTCCAACCGGTATTCATTTGTAAAACGACATAGGACATGATCGATGACATAGCGCATAGAAATATTTAAATAGCTAATGAAGGGGAAAAAAAAAGAGAGAGGCTTTATGAAATAAACTTGTATAACTCTTCCACTCTTCTACGCAGGGCAATCTGATTTCTTGAATCCCGCCGTGAATGGCGTCGCTGACGTTTCGTGTTTTATCTCACACGTGTACTGCTCGAATTTTGACCACTGGTCAGTGGAAAGCGTGAGAGTGCTGCTCTTACTGTACGTGCTGTCCTTCTCCTCTATAACATCGCTTGTGAGCACGCCGGAATTCATGACCTGGTTGTCCACTTTCCATGTGACTTCCGCTGACCTAGGGTAGTAGTTATTGATCATACAGACAACACTTGCTTGCCCTGTCTTAATCTCTTCCACTGCGGGACAGAATATAAACACGGATGGCTTGGCAGTGTCTCTTCCTGTAAAAAGAAATAAATACATTGATTAATATATAGGGTCACCGCTCATATCTCTTTTATATGTTATCACAGATACAAAAGAAACAAATAAAAACAAACCTATAAAACAAAACCAGTGCAATGTTAGGTCTCAAACGTGGCAATGTCCCTTTGACTCCTGATGGAGTCTCTTATTGCAGATACAATATAATAAAAGAGGTAGACTTCTTACTTAGAGTTACTTTCGCCTTCAGCACAACCCTCCTCATCTGACCTTAAACCACAAGTCCCACCGTTAGACTTGTTGGTTGAGGACCACTGGATTTCTAGTTTTAACAACAACTGTGGAGTTATAAATGAACTACTTATGTATTAGATTTTTAGAGTTTTCACCAAGCACCTTTTACAATATTCTGTTGTAATCTAGAAGGTTCTAATGACACTGTCCAAATAACTGGAGAGCAACGTATATTAAAGATATGACACGTTCTAGAACTAGCAGAGACTGTAAGGATTTCTTCTAAGTATGTTGGGAAGTGCGGTCACACTTCTGCTTGATCATATACTTCTCTTTCCACTAGACTTATGTCATCAGAAGTTGGACTTTGGGTGTGTATCTATCCATAATTATCCAAAAATACGTCAACCTTCACTTTAGTCCAACTTAATGCACATACATCTTATAGCATATGGGCAAAGAAACCAAAGAAAGAAAGAAATAGATGATTTAAGTACTTGGTGGGTTGAGTACCAACTTGAGAAATATAGCCTATAGCTCGAGAAATAACCATGAAAAATGCAATTACGGCTACATAGTCATGGGATCTGTATCCATAATTATGTTCTCATGACCCAGGTAACAAAGTATAACATGGGTGGCAGTTGAACAACATTCTCAAGAAGGACTCAAGGAAATATAGGCAAGAAAAAGACAAAAAGAATAAAAAAAAACATAATCTGAAATGGAACATTTAAAAATCCTACATAGATCTTTCTATCTATCTATCTATCTATCTATCTATCTATCTATCTATCTATCTATCATATTTTTATAAATATATGCATTTTGGATTATGAAAGATTTACAAGAAAACACTGACAAGTTGAAAATGTTTATCTGTGGTTTAAATTAACATATTATGTAATCTTTAAATTTGTTATATTTATTTTCCTAAAAATATAGCAAGTATATTCATTGTCACAATGTAAAATATGTCACTTTTATTACATTTTATTAAAGCAAATTGGTTAAAATTTGAAATTGTAATAATTGTAATTGTATTTTGTTATCGGAAACCACTTACATTTCATCTTCGGTTTAGGTCAAGTCCCCAAAAAAAATCCACTGTGACATACTGACGTTAAACTTCTTGACAAATACTCTAGGGCAATTTTTTTAAATCTCTAATATATTTTTCAAACCCTCTGAAAATGGACATTTTTTTAAGATAAAGATTCTGACTACTAGAAAACTTCAAAATAAGTATATTCTTAAAAAATTCTACCTTTTTATGTTTTATTAATATTTTTTTTTTATTTATGTAAAACCAAGCAATTTAACAAAAAAAGAAGGTAAAATATTTATATGAGACTATTCTTTTGTGTACTTACGTTTAATTTCTACCTTGGTTCCTTTACCGAATGTGTACCACAATGTTTACTTCCCGTATGTGCTTAGTACAAAAATGTGTACTAGTCCAAAACTGTCTAATTCAGTGGTTATTAGGATTACCTATTACATTTTAATCCTTATTTTATACCGCTGGGGTTGAAGAATTTTTAAATGAATGTCTTATTTAGAAACCACCTCAATAATAAGATAAGAAACCTTCGCCTCCAATTCTATATCAACATTATGACATTTTAGCCCTAATTTAAAGAAAAAAAATCTAAAAAGCATATGTTATTATAAGAAATAGTCAATAGGATTTACTTACTTTTGATTTCTAGCTTGGTTCCTGCACCAAACGTTACAGCACAATGCTTATTTCCTATGCATGCCTATTACAAAAAGCTCTACTTCTCAGAAGTAGTCATTTATTCATTAAGTTAGGGTAATATTTAAAATATTTTTGAAAAATGCCAACGCGTTTCACATTATTATAGATTTCCAAAAGAAATCTATAAAAGAGAATACATCCATAGAACAAATAGAAATGTAAAGTTTTGGTAGCTTAAAATATGAATATTAATTCTGATAAAGCAATAATGTGCATTGGTTTAGGATTAAACATTCCCTATGAATTTTTGTCTTATAGAGTGATTACCATTTTTCCATAAATCTTATTTATTTTGTGTTATTTTATCCCTGATTTTGATTCTAAGCGCTATATGCCACACAACACCAACAGATAATCTTGATAAAATAATAATAATGCATAATAAATATGAATAAAATGGATTATACTCTTTGAGACAGTCATTTATGAAATATGATATCATGTATATATAATTTCATTTCAAAATTTCACATTTTTGTTTTGTATTAGCCCAAAGGTGCTTTCCTTTGATACTTACCAAATGTTTATCAGAATTTTAAAATATCAAAATAGACAAATATTTCATGCACACATGAGCTGACGTGGAACAGGTAAAATATACTTACTTTTTATTTCTACCTTGGTACCTTTACCGAACGTTCGCCACAGTGTCAACTTCTCATATACACGATGAACAAAAACTTTGCTCTATGCTAGTGTCATGGCTAATCTGAATTTCATGGTTAGAATTGTAAATGAAATATGGTGATAAAAGTGCGTTATTAATACTTTCAAAACAGATATGTGAAATTCTAAAATGTACATTTTTTATTATGAAGAAATTAAGTCCGCATATGTCTTTTGTTGAAAGAAAACATAACTCCACATTGGGAAAAAAAAACAATAAGTGTTTCTTCGTAAATATAACTATTTTGGTGCAAATTTAAAAATACACAAACCCTGGAGATATAGTTGATATTATGACATATTAGTAGTGGCATAGCTAGAGGTACTTACTTTTGATTTCTACTTTGGTTCCTCCACCAAAACTCCAACACGGTGAATAACTTCCAGCACCTGCTTGTACAAAAACTCTTTTCGAGAAGGGACAGAGGCTGATGCAGATGCTGATTAGCAAAAACTCATTTTCATACCTAGATCATGCATCTCTGTGAGATCAGTTACCCATGAAGAAGGAAATGCAAAGTCATTTGGTCGTGAGCTGTGTAGCAGTCTCGGCCAAGGCTAGAAGCATCATATACAAGTGTGTTGAAACGGAACATTTTTCTTTAATTTCTATAATTTGTGGTTACCGTCGTTGAGTAAATTGTAGTTTGACACTAAAGCTGATCAACTTGTGAGCCCCATCCATCAGTTAAATCTAAACACATTTGAGTTTGCACCATGGGATGATAACCCGGGCTCCTGCATATATTGGCATATTGCCATGATCAAGTATGCCCCCTGTGACCCCCACATTTTGAGTAAGGATAATGGGGCAAGCATAAGGCTCCTTTATTGTGCATCTCAAACCTTCTCTCTTAATGCAAGATTAACTATAACCTTAGTAAATATAATTTACATAGTCAAGAAACAGAGGAAAGTTATGCATTATATTGTATTCCAGCGTCATAGCTTATAGGGGTATAGACATTTTTAATTTGTAATTATATGACAAAATTTTTGAGGCGCCTAACTTCTATTTAGAGATTACCTAGTCCAATTTTTATGGCATTGATTGACAGTAAGAGAAAGTAGGGAAATATTTAAAGAGAGTGAACAAGAATGCGAGAGAGTGAGTGAGACTGAATGTGGGCACCAGGCAACTAATTTTGTTCCTGAATCAAAAATGCCACTGAATTAGCTTTCCACGAGATTTTGGAGAGTTTCTCTGGGAACTTTTGCCCATTCATCCGGTAGAGTATTTGTGAGGCCACGCTGATGTTGGACGATCACAATCTCCATTCCATGTCATCCCAAAGGTGTTCATTGGGGTTGAAGTCAGGGCTCTGTGAGGACCATTCAAGTTCTTTCACATCAAACTCATCCAACCATCTTTTTATGGACCTTGCTTTGCGCACTGGGACACAGTCCTGCTGGAATAGAAAAGGGCCTTCCCCAAACGAAGTTGGAAGTATAGCATTGTCCAAAATGTCTTGGTATTCTTAAGCATTACATTTTCCCTTCAATGAAAGTAAGAGGCCTAGCCCAACCCCTGAAAAACAGCCCCATACCATTATCTTTCCTCCACTTAACTTTACAGTCAGGCAGGTAACTTTTCCTGGCATCCACCTAACCTAGACTGACAAACACTGAAAGTAATTGTTTTCACTATCAGTCTCTCACATCATTGTGGAAGAATTTTGGCCCACCCTTCTTTACAAAGTTGCTTCAGTTTATTGAGGATTGTGGGCTTTTGTTTATGCACAGTTCTCTTAAGGTCCCGCCACAGCATTTCAATCGAGTTGAGCTTTGGACTGGGTCATTGCAACTCCTTGATTCGTTTCTTTCTCAGCCATTCTGTTGTAGATTTGCTGGTATGCTTGGGGTCATGTCCTGTTGCATGACCCAGTTTCTGCCAAGCTTTAGCTGTCATACAACTGGCCTTACATTTGACTTTAGAATACTGTGGTTTACAGAGGAGTTCATGATCTACTTGATGACTGCAAGGTTCCCAGGCCCTTTGGCTGCAAAACAAGCCCAAATCATCACCCTTCCACCACAGTGCTTGACAGTTCTTATGAGGTGTTTGTGCTAATATGCTTTGTTTGGCTTTAGCCTAATGTGGCACTGTGCCAAACATCTGCACTACATCTGTCCATAGGACATCGTTCCATTGTGCTGCCATGTTTTTTTTTAGAGAGAGAAGGCTTTCTTCTGGCAATCCTTACAAACAAACCATACTTTTTTCTAGTTGTACTGCCATGAACATTAACATTTAACATGCTAACTGAGGCCTGTAGAGTCTGAGATGTTAGTCTTGGAATTTTTGCAATTTCTCTGAGCATTGCATGGTCTGACCTTTGGGTGAATGTGCTGGGATGTCCTCTCCTGGGAAGATTGGCAACTGTCTTCAATGTTTTCCACTATTGAATAATACTTGTCACAGTAGAATGATGGACATGAAATTGTTTGGGAATGCCTTATAACCCTTCACAGATTGTTGTCTTTTCTCCCTGGCATTGTGTTAAGACAAACCCGAATGCTCCATACCAACAAACTGCTAAACAACTGCTACAACTTTTTATACAGCTTTTATAGATACTTGCAGATGATCAATTAACAAGGGCATTTGATGAACAACACCTGTCTGCAATTTAGCATCTTAATTACTATGGAAACAGTAAAGGTGTACTTAGTTTTTCACACATGGCTTCTCCATTTTGGCTTTATTTTTGTTGAATGAATCATGACACTATGTACTATGTGTTGTTGTTTATCTAAGGTTGTATTTACATATTCTTTAGAACTGCTAAGGAACAGATGACTGTTATTATATCATGATATGTAAAACCAGAGAATTCAAAGAGGGTATACTTTCTTTTTTCCTCCAATCGGGGGAGAGGATGTCACTGAAATCACCACCATTTGGAGGAAGTTCCCACCAAGTTTTGTCCATGGTGATGTGGATGAAGAAAGAAGATATCAGACTGAAGACTGAAGAGAGAAGAGAAGGGAGAAGATAGAAGAAGAAGATGGAAGTGAAAGTGGTCGGCAGAAGTGGTCAGTAGAGAAATATTTAGAATGATGGACATTTAATTGTTTGGAAATGCCTTTTAACCCTTACTTGACTTTGTGTTAACACTCACCTGAATGATGGAGTGGTCTAAAGCACACGCCACTGGACTCTGGAGCAGTGGAAATGTGTTCTCTGGATTGATAGATCATGCTTCATTATCTTGAAGTCTGATGGACAAATCTGGGTTTTGAGGATGCCAGGAGAATTTTGGAATGCACAGTGCCTACTGTAAAGTTTGGACGAGGAGGGATAATGGTCTGGGGCTCTTTTTCAGTTAGTTCCAGTGAAGGGTAATGTTAAGGCTACAGCATACAACAACATTATAGACAACTATATATTTCCAACTTTGTAGCACCAGTTTGGGGAAGGTCATTTTCACTGTGCACAAAGCAAGCTCTATAAAGACATGGTTTGACAAGTTTGGTGTGGAGGCACTCAAGTGGTCTGCACAAAGCCCTAACCTTAACCCCACTAAACATATTTGAGATGAATCTGAACAATTGCAAGCCAGGCCTTTTTGTCTAACATTAGTGCATGACCTCACAAATGCTCCTTTAGCTAAATGGGCACATATTCCCAAAGATACACTCCAAAGTATTATGGGAAGTCTTCCCAGATAAACTGAGGCTGTTAAAGCTGCAAAGGAGAGGGCAACTCCATTTTAATGCCCATGGTTTAGGAATGGGTTTGGAATGTCAGGTGTCTGCATTCTTTTGGTCATATGGTGTATTTCCAACTGCTTAGGAGAGGAGGATTTCATTGTAGCAAGGGAGATGTGGAGAACCTAGTAGTATGGAGATTACCAAGGTGGGAAGGACATTCTTTAGGATGCACGTGGGGTATTAGGAGGCTAGAATCTATGCTAATCCTAAAAATGAGGATAGTTTTCTAGATAAGAGCAGTGAGTTGTTAAGGGCACTGTAGGTAAGGCATGTTTTTTTCTTTTTCTGAGCCATTGTCTATAATTTGTTGGTCCAGTACAGTTGCATCTTCCTGTGACCATTGTCACATTATGCTCAAATTTGTAGGAATGTGAGGTTATTAGGTATTTTTTTGCCTTGGTCATTCTGTTATCTTCCCTGCTTCCTAATTTACAAGACCTAGTAGTCTTGCCTAGATGTATTCCTTAACATTATATTGTGGACCTGTCATGGGTGGACACATATAACCCCAATCATTGTGCTTGTACTATTTGGACACTTTCCAAATTTAAACATAGCTTGATCAAAACACAGATATGTTTTATATGGGTTTTCATTGTAGTCGAGGATGTAATTCATCTTTCAACCACATGATGTCGCTGGTAAACCAGTGTATTACGACATGCTCCTAACAAGCATTTGCCACTTTGGCATCTGCTGCAGTGAAAATAAAATGTTTTGCTATCTTTTTTTTAAAAAAAAATATGGCATTAATTGATAGGTGAAAGGTCTTTTTTTTAAAGGTTACACTTTCTGGGTGAATTGCATCCATGCCTCCCCAGCTATTGGCCAAGGGGTGGAAGGGTAAAAACACTAGCCCCGAACAGACAATCTGGCACCCCGGGCAAATGTCTGGTGGGCATCTGGCCGTCAGCACCACACACTCACCTGGACTGCTGCTCCGCCACTGGCTCCCAATTACCTTTAGAATTAAATTTAAAATCCTGGTACATATAAGGCCCTCCATAACACTGCCCCCCTCCATAACACTGCTCCCCATACATTTCTGCCCTCATAAGCAAATACTCTCCTACTCCATCCCTACGTTCTTCCCATGGGCTAAGGCTCTCCTCCTCACTCATCACCTCTTCCTTTTCCCGTCTACAAGATTTCACTCGATCTGCCCCATATCTCTGGAATCTACTTCCACCAAACCTTCAGCTTTCACCCTCCCTCCCAACATTCAAGAAACATCTCAAAACCCACTTCTTCAGAGAAGCCGCACCATCTTAGCTGATAGAACTTCCTTGTCATCGATACAACCACAACGCTACCTTTTCTCTGTGCCTTATGTTTGTCACCCCATTACGAGCCGAGCCTCTCCACCTAATGTATCGGTTTTTCTTAGTCTGTCAATTCTTGTCTTGTCAGACCCCTTGAATTTATGTATTGTATTAAGCGCTGTGTAAACTGTTGGCGCTATATAAAAGATAATAATAATAATGACCAGGCCTATACCTGGACACTCCCCTGTTTGTGAGGTGCCTTTACATTAAGACTGTGATGACCTTACAGACTGTGTAATCTGGCTCCTGATCTCCTGTGATTTAACCTGCATTTACCTGACTAAAGGACCTGGTTCCATTGGAATTACGATTACCAGACTCACGTTCCTCAACTACAGAAGCCGGTATATCTTTATAAGAAGTCTTATTGGAACATCAACTCTGCTTCATTGATTCTGTTTGTCATAGGTACATCTTCTACAGATTCCTATACTCATTATAGCTCCAATATCTGAGTTGGACTTCAGCTATTAACTCTGGGGTAAGAACTGTAATCACCGGTGTGTATCTGCCTACCTGCTTTCATAGCTGTTGTTGCTGTTGTAGGTTTTTCTCAGACTTCATGCTATGAACTCTCATGTCCGTTACCTTATGCTTTGCTTTATGAATTGTCTGCAACGAAAGATATAACTTGCCTGCCTTGGATTTACTCATCTGTCTCTGGACTATTGTGTGCCTTATTTTCCTTTTTGTACTTGGTTCTCATGAATAAAGACCAGCAATCTGATTTAACCATTAACCCCGAGCTGAGACTCTTTCCTGACCTGGTAAGGTTTCTGACACTCACACTGACACTCACTCACATTCTCTCTGTCTCTCTCTGTCTCTGTATCTATCTCTCTCTCTCTGTCTCTGTCTCACTCAATGTTGTTGAAAGCAAAGTAAGTGTTTTTTAAGTATTTTCTCACATTCCACAATACAGTTGTAATACTCAAAATACAAAAAAAGTGAAGCGCAATATTCTAATTAAATATAAATGTTACACCTTCTGGTGAAGTGGTGCTGCAAAAACACAGGAACAAACTCCCCAAAATGTTCCAAATTAAATACAATCAAAACCACACAAGTGTCTGCGCACCCAAATAATAAGTGAGTAAATTATATGTGCAACACAAAAATAACATGTACAAAGATACCCTTCCAGCGAGAGTTCTCACACACAGTATCCAAAAGGTTCATATATAAAAGGAAGAGAAAAGAAAAAAAATTATGGTGTAGTATATCAAAGTACGTTTTTAAAAAAACGCTATTAAGCAGATCGGACCCTTACAATTTAAAGGGCATAAATATGCCCATACATAGAGTGTGATGATCTCCTTAGGAGCTTCTTTATCCCACACTGGTACTTGTAGATAAAGAAGGTAGGCAGCGGAGGGGAGTAGGTAAAAACGATAATTTTAATGTATAAAAGAAAGGCAAACTTGTTGTCCTCCGTTTCGGATGTCACAGAGTCCAGGCTTCAAACTTCGTAGCAGCGCTACCACAAAGAAACGCCGTCTTAGTCCTCTGTCCTCATAGACCAGATGAAGCGATAAGCGAAACGCGTAGTGCGTGTTGACGACATCGGGAGGAGGAGTAGCATTACGGAAGTGGATCAGAGGACTAAGACGGCGTTTCTTTGTGGTAGCGCTGCTACGAAGTTTGAAGCCTGGACTCTGTGACATCCGAAACGGAGGACAACAAGTTTGCCTTTCTTTTATACATTAAAATTATCGTTTTTACCTACTCCCCTCCGCTGCCTACTTTCACAATACAGTTGTGTTTGCAGTCACAAAGTTTTCTGTGTCCACTAGATGGCGCTTATGAGCATAATTGTCAATGTATTTTATTCCCATAATGCATTGTTACAAATCACTTACATAAAGGATTGAATGGTCTTGTCATCAGAAGTCATAAAGTTATCTCTGAGAATCATAAGCCATCTGATTAAGAAAATTCAAGATACAAACCCCTCTCTTAGTTCACAAGCAGGCAAAAGTGGTATGTAGGTGTATTTCTGTCTAATTATGAGTTTCCAGTCATGTGTTTTTTTATGTAATTGACTGTATGTCTGATGATTTGTCTTTCTTATTTATTTTTATTTAGTTCTACGGTGTTGATGTAAATGTCTTAGTTGGAACCTGATATGTGCATTAAACATCTGTGAGATAAGAACCTCAGCCTTCTCATTGTGACTAAGGGCGGCATAACAGTTATTTCTTCCTTTTATAATAAACTCTAGTATATATATATAAATCTTTATTATTTCAGAAGAAAGCCCTACTTGTCCCAAGGGAAGAAAAAAAAAAACAATATATGGTTTGTGTGAGTACAATAATGAGTGAGGGGAAAATACAGCTGAACAAAGGCACAGCACAAATGCTGAAACCCATTGGATCTTCACGGGCAAACTAGTGTAAAAACAAACCTGCAGGGGTTAAACTATTATATGGGGGAAGGAAGATGGCTGCCTCCACTACACTACAGATCTGTTTTATATGTGATCTCTTGTAGTGATCGCTTGTGACTCCTGGGGTCCAAACTGAAAGAATTAGAGATTAGTGGAAATATGTTATACAGGTTCCACGGATGCCAAGGGGGTTCAGTCATTTTTACTATGAATGACTGCGGTGATTAGACCCCAGAGAGTGAGAACTCTGTACTTTTCTGTCCCAGGTTTAAACATTAAAATGATTATCTATAAGCTTTTATTTTTCACTAAAATTCAAAAATACACATTCCTCAGTCTTTTCATTTGGAGGTTTTGTGGTTACCTCATCAACTGAACCAGTTTCTGAGTGATCTCTCAACCCCCTACTGCTCACCCCCTGAGATTTCCCTTTCAGGAATGTCTCTACTCACATATTATGTAGGCAAGTTATGTTTCAAAGAAAAGTAGCTTTGTGATTTGGAAAAGCGGTGTAACAGTACTGCAGACTTTGCATATACATTCTGTGTTAGTGATTCGGGGCTAAACACCTGTGCTGAGCTTTAGAATATTTTTATCAGCGGTTTCTATTCTGTATGATATAATAGAGATGGAAGAGGAAGGTTTTTGTACGGCTCTGTATCACGCGCTGTCACTCTCCAGACAGTAATAATCTGCTGCATCTTCTGCTTGCGCTCCGCTGATGGTTAAAGTGAAATCAGTTGCCGACCCGCTACCGCTGAACCGCTCTGGGGTCCCGGTGTATCTGCTGTTGGCATCATTCATCAGGAGCTTTGGGGGTTGTCCTGGTTTCTGTTGGTACCAGGCTACATAGCCGTATACAGTACTACTGGCTATACATGTCATGGTGACGCGTTCTCCTGGTGACACAGAGACAGAGTCTGGAATCTGAATCATCAAAATCTGTCCACAGGATCCTGGGGGTTGTAAAAATAATATTTCTTGATCTCTAGCAATGAGCTCAAATATAATAACATTTATTTATATTTTTAAGGAAACAAAGTATTTTTGAGATTATTTTATATACAATCCTGTAATAAGTAATACCTCCTTACCCTGAATATAAAGCAGAAGCCCCCACAGGAGAAAGCTCGGAGTGACCATCTTCATGTCTGTGGATTATCATATACAGGGTATAAGATTTCTCCTGTACAAGGAACCTTATATACAGTGACAGCTGAGATACTGAAATATGTAAATACAGGGGACATGCAAATGACATTGTTCTGCGTCACCGATCCCTTCTCTGTGACAAACTCTTCCCAGCGCAGCGAGCGAGAGATGTAAGACACGTGACGTTTTCAATTCACTTTTTTAGAATACTGGCAGACGTTGCTAGTTTAGAACTATTCCAAATCTAGAATAATTTTATTTTAATAAATACTCAACAAAAGCCTTTTTTAATCTCTTTAAAAATATATGGCTTATTTTCCAACATGTTGTTTTTTAAATTTTCATGAATGTGGCATCAAACTTACCCTTTCTTGTTATTCACCTGAAATGAAAACATTTTTTCTATATTTAAAAGCCCTGACCCCTTGGTGCATTCATCTAATATACGGGGTTGTACATAGAACGACAAATTAAAAAACCCCAGTAGGGGGCAGTAAACACCGTATCACCGGGTAGACACATAGAATTTGATAGCAGATAAGAACTGTTTGGCCCATATAGTTTGCCTTTTTTTTCCTGATATAAAGACCTGATTTAAATACCTATGAGACATATTGCTTTCCTGAATCTTAGACGAGACCAAGGACTGAGTCTGTGAAGTAGGAGACAACGGGCAGACTAGATAGGTGAATGATTCCTTTTCGCATAAAAATTTGTTTTGATTGCATTGTGTTGTGACACTTGCAAAGTAACTTACATGTTCTCTAATAAGCATGTTTGTGAGGGCATATTACTATATACGGATTAAGGCATTTATAATTGTATACCATAACTCCCTTCTCCCATCATCATCATCATCATTTTGTTAGCATTTTGTTTTTTTCACGCACTCACTTTTTGACACTCTCACTTACTCACACTCTCATTCATGTTATCTTACAATCTCCCGGTCTGACACATGCTGTCTCACATTAAAAAACATTGATAAGCCATTTTGTGCTAGCTCATATGCACTTAATACACTGATAGGTAATGTAACGGGGTGGGCTTACCCCTGTCCTGGCGCTGTGAGCTGTCAGCCATATAACTTTATGATAAAACAGGCTGATAAAGGCAGGTAGCAGCATCACAGGAGAAAAAGAGAGTCCAAAAAAATCACAAAGACCCACAACTAGGCTACTAAGAATAACTGTATTTTTTGCATAAGCCATGACAACACGGAGTGACAGCAGAGGGAGGTAACCAGTAATACACGATTTATGTGTTTTAAACTACACAAAGCTCTTAATATATGCTGTCTCACACTCTCACTCATGCTCTCATGCATGCTTGTTCACACACTCAGGCTGTCTCAGACTTACTCTCTCTCATGATCTCATTCTCTCACTTTGTTTTCACACTCTTACTCACACACCCTCTTATGCTCTCTCACTCTTTCACACATTCTCTCACATTCATGCTTTCTCATGCTCAGTCATGCTGTCTTACACTTTTACAGATTCTGTCAAGCCCTCTCACGTTCTCTCAGGCTGTCTCACATTCTCACTCGCCCTTACTCATGCTCTTTCACAATCTCACTCTCATGCTGTCTCACACTCTGACTCATGCTCTCCCACACTCACTCAGGCTCTCTCACTTGTTCTCTTACTCACACTCTCACACTCACTCACTCTCTCAATCTCACTCACTCCTATTCACACCCCCTTACAAGCTCAAGCTCTCTCACGCTATTTTTCAATCACGCCCTCTCACTAATGCACTTTTACACTCTCACTCATGCTATCAGGCTGGCAAATGTCTTGTCTGGCTATATATATATCCATGTTCTGTGTATATATGTTCAGCTGTGTTTGGTTATGCTATATCTATGCCTCCTCCACCTGAAGCCTATGCCATTGCCACACCTGACCTAACCAACAGGCTTTATTACCCTGCCTCCCGACTCTCTCCTCTACAGTCTGTCCTAAATGCTGCTGCTAGGCTTATCTTCCTTGCACGTCACTCCTCTTCTGCTTCTCCCCCTCTGTAAAACCCTCCACTGGCTCCCAATTACCTTTAGAATTAAATTTAAAATCCTGGTACTAACATATAAGGCCCTCCATAATACTGCCCCCCATAACACTGCCCCTCCATACATTTCTGCCCTCATAAGCAAATACTCTCCTACTCGATCCCTACGTTCTTCCCATGGGCTAAGGCTCTCCTCCTCACTTATCCCCTCTTCCTTTTCCCGTCTACAAGAATTCACTCGATCTGCCCCATATCTCTGGAATCTACTTCCACCGAACCTTCAGCATTCACCCTCCCTCCCAACATTCAAGAAACATCTCAAAACCCACTTCTTCAGAGAAGCCGCGCCATCTTAGCTGCTAGAAATTCCCGGTCACTGATACGACCATCACACTACCTCTCACCCTTTCTCTGTGCCTTATGTTTGTCACTCCATTTCCCTCAAGATTGTAAGTTTGCGGGCCAAGCCTCTCCACCTAATGTATCGGTTTTTATTAGTCTGTGAATTCTTGTCTTGTCAGACCCCTTGAATTTATGTATTGTATTAAGCGCTGCGTAAACTGTTGGCGCTATATAAATAAGAGATAATATTAATAATAATAATAATGACCAGGCCTATACCTGGACACTCCCCTGTTTGTGAGGTGCCTTTACATTAAGACTGTGATGACCTTACAGACTGTGTAATCTGGTTCCTGATCTCCTGTGATTTAACCTGCATTTACCTGACTAAAGGACCTGGTTCCACTGGAATTACGATTACCAGACTCAAGTTCCTCAACTACAGAAGCCTGCGTATCTTTATAAGAAGTCTTATTGGAACATCAACTCTGCTTCATTGATTCTGTTTGTCATAATTACACCTTCTACAGATTCCTATACTCCTTATAGCTCCAATATCTCACTTGGACTTCAGCTATTAACTCTGGGGTAAGAACTGTAATCACCGGTGTATATCTGCCTACCTGCTTTCATAGCTGTTGTTGCTGTTGTAGGATTTTCTCAGGCTTCATACTATGAACTCTCATGTCCGTTACCTTATGCTTTGCTTTATGAATTATCTGCAACAAAAGATATAACTTGCCTGCCTTGGATTTACTCATCTGTCTCTGGACTATTGTGTGCCTTATTTTCCTTTTTGTACTTGGTTCTCATTATGAAGAAAGACCAGCAATCTGATTTAACCATTAACCCCAAGCTGAGACTCTTTCCTGACCTGGCAAGGTTCCTGACACTCACACTGACACTCACTCACATTCTCCCTGCTAAATGTTGTTGAAAGCAAAGTAAGTGGTTTTTAAGTATTTTCTCACATTCCACAATACAGTGATTTCTTCCTTTTATAATAAATTCTAGGGTATATATAACTCTTTATTATTTCAGAAGAAAGCCCTACTTGTCCTGAGGGAAGAAAAAAAAACAATATATGGTTTGTGTGAGTACAATAATGAGTGAGGGGAAAATACAGCTGAACAAAGGCACAGCACAAATGCTGAAACCCATTGGATCTTCACGGGCAAACTAGTGTAAAAAAAACCCTGCAGGGGTTAAACTATTATATGGGGGAAGGAAGATGGCTGCCTCCACTACACTACAGATCTGTTTTATATGTGATCTCTTGTAGTGATCGCTTGTGGCTCCTGGGGTCCAAACTGAAAGAATTAGAGATTAGTGGAAATATGTTATACAGGTTCCACGGATGCCAAGGGGGTTCAGTCATTTTTACTTGTAGGCATTTTATACGTTATTGAATACATACGTGGTTTTGCCAGCTTTAGCACATCAGTCATGTACGCTCAGTCAAGGTAACTCTCAAAATGAATGACTGCGGTGATTAGACTCCAGAGAGTGAGAACGCTCTAGTTTTCTGTCCCAGGTTAAAACATTAAAATGATTATCTATAAGCTTTTATTTTTCACTAAAATTCAAAAATATACATTCCTCAGTCTTTTCATTTGGAGGTTTTGTGGTTACCTCATCAACTGAACCAGTTTCTGAGTGATCTCTCAACCCCCTACTCCTCACCCCCTGAGATTTCCCTTTCAGGAATTTCTCTACACTTACTTGCATATTATGCAGGCAAGTTATGTTTCAAAGAAAAGTAGCTTTGTGATTTGGAAAAGCTGTGTAACAGTACTGCAGACTTTGCATATACATTCTGTGTTAGGGATTCGGGACTAAACACCTGCGCTGAGCTTTAGAATATTTTTATCAGCGGTTTCTGTTCTGTATCAAATCATAGAGATGGAAGAGGAAGGTTTTTGTACGGCTCTGTATCACTGTGAGAGGGAAGCTGCTACCCTGCTGACAGTAATAATCTGCTGCATCTTCTGCTTGCGCTCCGCTGATGGTAAAAGTGTAATCAGTTCCCGACCCGCTGCCGCTGAACCGCTCTGGGGTCCCGGTGTATCTGCTGCTGGCATAATAGATCAGGAGCTTTGGGGGTTGTCCTGGTTTCTGTTGGTACCAGTTTAGGTAGCTGCTAATACTAGTACTGGCTTTACATGTCATGGTGACGCGTTCTCCTGGTGACACAGAGACAGAGTCTGGAGTCTGAGTCATCACAATCTGTCCACAGGATCCTGGGGGTTGTACAAAATAATAATATTTCTTGATCTCTAGCAATGAGCTCAAATATAATAACATTTATTAATGAAACAAAGTATTAGATATTTTATATACAATCCTGTAATAAGTATACATCCTTACCCTGAATATAAAGCAGAAGCCCCCACAGGAGAAAGCTCGGAGTGACCATCTTCATGTCTGTGGATTATCATATACAGGGTATAAGATTTCTCCTGTACAAGGAACCTTATATACAGTGACAGCTGAGATACTGAAATATGTAAATACAGGGGACATGCAAATGACATTGTTCTGCGTCACCGATCCCTTCTCTGTGACAAACTCTTCCCAGCGCAGCGAGCGAGAGATGTAAGAGACGTGACGTTCTCCATTCACTTTTTTATAATACTGGGAAATGATGCTAGTTTAGAACTATTCCAAATCTAGAATAATTTTATCTTAATAAATACTCAACAAAAGCTATGGCTTACTTTCCAATATGTTTTTTTCAAACTTCTGTCTTCATGCATGTTGCATTAAACTTACCCTTTCTTGTTATTCACCTGAAATTAAAACATTTTTTCTTTATTGAAAAGCCCTGACCCCTTGGTGCATTTATCTCATATACGGGGTTGTACCTAGAACGACAAATTAAAAAAAAACAACAGTAGGGGGCAGTAAACACCGTGTCACAGGGTAGCCACATAGAATTTGATAGCAGATAAGAACAGTTTGGCCCATCTAATCTGCCCATTTTCCTGATATAAAGACTTAGACCTTAATCAGTCTTTCGTCTTGTCTTAGATTCAGGAGCCGTATATAAGATGACCCTATAGGAAAAAAGTTTTACCAGTAAATGTTAATTCATGTAAATTATTTTTTTAAAATAATAGCTATGATTGAGAAAAATATTTTCCAGCCTGCCCCCCTAGTTATGCACATCTGCCCCCAGGCTTGCCACTCTGCCCCAGAAATGCCTTATACCCCCTATATGCCACTGGGCAGGCCCCATGATATGCCTTTTAACCCTCTAAATACCACTGTGCCCCATGAGATGCCTTTTAATCCTCTATATGCCACTGTGCCCCATGATATGCCTTTTGACCCCCTATGTGCCACTCTGCCTCCAGAAATGCCTTATACCCCTATATGCCACTCTGGCATTTAGGGGGTTAAAAGGCATATTATGGGGCAGACTGGCATATAGGGAGGTAAAAGGCATTTCAGGAGGTAGAGTGGCATATAGAGGGTTAAAAGGTATTTCTGGAGGCAGAGTGGCATTAAGGAGGTTAAAAGGCATTTCATAGAGCACTCTGCCTACAGAAATGCATTATGCCCCCCATTTAACACTCCCCCCAAAACTTACCGGTGCTTGTGATTCCCCGGTGTGTACTAGTCGGGGCAGCAGGTAGACGTCTACTGCAGCCGTAAGGAGGTGCGGTTAGCAGTGGAGGTTGCCTGCGTCCATTCTCTCTGACAGTGTCACGTTCTGCCTGGCTGCGGAGCTGCATATCTGTCTTGCTTTAGTTTCTCTGCTTTGCTTCGATCCATTCCTGGATTTCTTTTTGCTTTGTTCTGATCTTCCATTCCTTGCTTCTGCTTCAGCTTTTTGCTTCAGCTCTGTTTCCTTGATAAGGTGCACCCCACCTGTGTGTTCTGTTTGTCTCAGTCTGCAGTCTAAAGGTATGTGTCAGTGCTGTGTGTTTGGATTACATGTTTGGTTTGTTTTGTATCTTCGTCAGCAGGGATTAGCGTTAGGACCCGCCGTCATTGGAGTACTTTGGCGTAGTGGTGGGCTAAGCATACTATGGCCATATCATGTGACGGAATCTCCAATAGTTATCATGTAGTCCTAGGCTAGTTTCTGTATTCATGTGTGTCAGTCTGTGATGTAACCTGTGGGGTGTCCTTACCTGTCCTGTCTTATCCCCGGTAGAGGGATGTCTTGTTCATGTCTTGTTCGATGTAGTGCCCTGTATCATGCATATCTTGTCTGGTTATGTTTATTCCTTGTCTTGTGCCCTGTATCATGTATATCTTGTATGTCATGTTTCTTGCCTGGTCTCCCTTTCCCTTGCTTGTTATGTGTCTGCTATATTACCCTTTGCTTAGCTTCCATACTCCCAGCCTGCAGCATCCCGCACATGAGTCCTGTGTGAAGTTTCATGCCTGTTCCAGGGTGCCTGCAGGATTCGTTTGGTTCTGGACTACATCCGCTGCCATATCAGGGCGCTGGTGTTTGGCTGCACAACCCTAGGTGCTCAACACCTGGGTGAGTGTGGTCACCCTGCAACCAGGCCCTGTCCAAACTCTACTACTGCACTGTGACTCCTGCATACAATCTTCGAGCGCGCTGGGTCCTTTCAGTCATCTGTTTGGACCCAGTCCGTGACAGACAGCCGGGTAAGGTCTACGCGATGAGCGCAGACAACCCCCGCTGCTAACCACACCTCCTTCCGGCTGCAGCGGAAGTCGTCTACGTGAATCGCGGAGACGTCTACATGCCGGGGTGGCTACACACCAGTCAGAAGCACCAGTAAGTTTGGGAGGGGGCATAAGACAGGAGGATCCAGGTCCCCTGCAGCGCTGCAGGGGATCTGGATCTTAGTCTCATAGTCAGACCTATTTGAGGTCTGATTATAAGACGACCCGATTATAAGACGAGTGGTCTTTTTCAGAGCATTTGCTAATTGAGCAAATACGGTAATTAGTATCCACTTCAAGAGACGAACATTGCAAATTTTGCCATCAGTTTATATACTTTTTCCTTCGTACATCAAGTTAAACAGTCATACAATAAACTTCCCTCATACACATATAACACCCACATAGGAAACAAGGAATCAGAATACATATTCTAGAACTCTCTCTAGTACACAGATGGTCTCCATTTTCTCCAGTTTTACCATTATTTGTTAACATTTCTCTCTTTTTTTCCTATGTTATATTGAAACATTTTTTCCACCTACTGCAGGCTTTCTCATATGTGCCAATGCGTAAGAGCTTCTATGTAACATTTCTTCTATATCCCTAGTGGAATTAAGTTCCTTAATCACCTCAGTTATAAGCGGTATGGTTGTTCTAAATTTCCTAACAAATTTTGCTGCTACCAAAATAAAGTTTGTAAGTATGCACCTGACCATCACACCAACAGGGACTTTGATGACATTGGATTCTAAATACAGAGACATTAATATGTAGTTGGTCTCCCCACTTGCAGCTATAACACCAGTAACCTCCAAAATTGTGTGGAAATTCTTCACAGAAGAGTAGAGGTTTGCTGTGGGAATTTTAGGCCCTTCATCCAGTAGAGCATTTCCGAGTTGAGGCACTGGTGTTGGCCGAGAAGGTCCAGCTCGCAATCTCCATACCAGTTCATCCCAAAGGTGTTCGATGGGGTTGAGGTCAGGGCTCCGTGCCGATCATGTTCTTCCACACCAAACTCATCCAACTACGTCTTTATGAACTTTGTTTTGTGCGCTGGGGCGCAGTCATGCTGGAATAGAAAAGGGTCTTCCCCAAACTGTTCCCACAAAGATGGAAACTGAGTATTGTCCTAAATGTCTTGGTTAATTGTGTTATAGTCCCAAACACCTTAGGTTCCATGTTGGAACATTTTGAGGAGTTGTATGATATGCGGGATATCTATATGTGTGGACTATGATATGCATGCCATTTTTGCTCTTAATAAGCCATTTCTTTGGTGAAACCTGTTAGAATGAAGTGACCTGCTGCACTTGGAGGGTCTTGATCTTGAACAGTGGCTTATATCACGAGGGTTGAGGTCACAGGCAGATGGCAGAGGTACATTTAAGAAAGCCGAATACTCCAGCATAACAGTTTTCCTTTCTTTATAATATTTGGTGCATTAAAAATATTTTCTATGAATATTTTTTCAGATTTTTATGCCTGAGGACCTAATTATGTTATGAAGTATGGGAACTCATTTTCTATTGTTAATGCCATCCTGTGAATGACGGCAATGTCATTTACAGGATGGCACTTGTGGTTGCTCTTCGGAGCAATCACAAGGCTATCGGGGTAGGGGGGTTGTTTTGCTACTTGCCTCCATGTCAGCAATACAGTTTATGCTTAGGAGGCGATTCCGATTGCTTCCTAAGCTGTTTTAGCCGTGCACGTACGGGCTTTGTCGCTAAGGGGTTAAAATATGATTTGTTGTGATTTCTCAGCATTTTCCTCAAAGAAAACCAACTACTGGACGTGGATAGCCAGTCTTATAATGACATAAGATCTTGTTATATTTAAAAAATTCTCCACATTGCCTTGCAAGCTGTCACATACCTGCATCCATATATGCTTCAACTTCAATATACATCCCTTATAACTATCATTATAAATATGCACAACTTAAAAAAATATATGCCGTCAACGTAAATGCCCCTGACTTCAGTGCTGATATCAGTGGCCGGTGCTGTCCTCGTCCCGGAAGGGTAGGCTCCGAGTAACCAGAACCCAGATGTTCCCAGGTATGGTGATTAGATTCCAGAGATTCGGGATTCTCAGCTTTTCTCTTCAGATTTATAGTTACATTGATAATCCTGGGAAGCATCATATTTCATTTTTTTATTTTATATGTGCGCCACTTATTTTCTTTTTTATTCACTTCTATTTGGGCCAACTTGTGGAGTTTGACCTTTAGTAGACAGCACTCACTTTTATTAGTGTGAGGGACAAACTTATAGTGACTTCACAATATTCTATAAATTATTTTTTTGCGCTTATTTGCACCTGTTTTGTTTAACGTTGATTATCTGTAGCTTTGTGATTTGGAAAAGCTGTGTAGCAGTACTGCAGACTTTGCATATACATTCTGTGTTAGTGATTCGGGGCTAAACACCTGCGCTGAGCTTTAGAATATTTTTATCAGCGGTTTCTATTCTGTATGATATAATAGAGATGGAAGAGGAAGGTTTTTGTACGGCTCTGTATCACTGTGAGAGGGAAGCTGCTACCCTGCTGACAGTAATAATCTGCTGCATCTTCTGCTTGCGCTCCGCTGATGGTAAAAGTGAAATCGGTTCCAAAACCGCTGCCGCTGAACCGCTCTGGGGTCCCGGTGTATCTGCTGCTGGCAGAATAGATCAGGAGCTTTGGGGGTTGTCCTGGTTTCTGTTGGTACCAGGCTAACCAGCTGCCAATACTAGAACTGGCTTTACATGTCATGGTGACGCGTTCTCCTGGTGACACAGAGACAGAGTCTGGAGTCTGAGTCATCACAATCTGTCCACAGGATCCTGGGGGTTAGAAAAATAATATTTCTTGATCTCTAGCAATGAGCTCAAATATAATAACATTTATTTATATTTTTAAAAATATATATTATTTTATATACAATCCTGTAATAAGTATACCTCCTTACCCTGAATATAAAGTAGAAGCCCCCACAGGAGAAAGCTCGGAGTGACCATCTTCATGTCTGTGGATTATCATATACAGGGTATAAGATTTCTCCTGTACAAGGAACCTTATATACAGTGACAGCTGAGATACTGAAATATGTAAATACAGGGGACATGCAAATGACATTGTTCTGCGTCACCGAGCCCTTCTCTGTGACAAACTCTTCCCAGCGCAGCGAGCGAGAGATGTAAGAGACGTGACGTTTTCTATTCACTTTTTTTTTAGAATACTGGCAAACGATGCTTGTTTGTTTAGTTAAAATCTAGAATAGTTTATTAATATAGATACCCAATAAAATGCATGTTCTTCTTTTTATTTTCTGCTGATTTTCTTTAAATATGGCTGATTTTCCAATATGTTGTTTTTTAATTTCTGTCTTCATGAATGTGACAAACTTACCTTTTCCTATTATTCACCTGAAATTAAAACCTTTTTCTTTATTGAAAAGCCCTGACCCCTTGGTGCATTTATCTAACATACAGGGTTGTACATAGAACGACAAATTAAAATTACCCTCAAACCCCTGTAGGGGGCAGTAAACACCGTATCATAGGGTAGACATAGAATTTGATAGCAGATAAGAACTGTTTGGCCCATCTAGTCTGCCTATTTTTCCTGATATAAAGACTTAGACCTTAATCAGTCCTCCCCCTTGTCTTAGATTCAGGAGCCATTTACCTGTCGCATGTATGTTTAAATCCACTCACTGTATCAGCTTGTACTCTGCTTCTTAAAGGCCATTTCACTTATCTATCACCCTCTCAGTAATGTAAAACTCCCTAATGCAATAGGGATTGATTTTATGACAAAATGCCATAATTATGACTGAAACATGATCTAGGCTACAAATGTATTTTTCTCTTTTTACTTCTGGTGCAACTGTATTTATAGGTTATGATGTGATGACCCTCATTTCCATTTTGTCTGTGGATAAAGAGAGATGTAGTCCATAGGAGGTCATACGCTTCATATTTTAAATTAAATATGCCACTGAACCAGGGCTGCAGAGGACTGTTTACCGTGTTCTGGAGTTGTTTTCCCCTGTTCCACCTTTCCCACAGGTGTATAATCACACCCTTATGTTTCTAGTCCAGTTGGTTTCTAGTCCCCGTTTCCCTTGCCCTGTGCCTGACCAGGTCTTAGCTGTAATGCTCCATAACTGTTTAGCGGCTAGGATCCATAGGAATGCCTGCTGACTTTAACCCTAAATATCTCGGATGCCCATGGCCCCACCAGAGCGCCCTTATGTATATCTGCCAAGTGAGTGGTGGGGTACCGGCGAGAGGTGTTTGGGAGCTCACTGGGAAACCCCGTTTTCTAGCATCTCCATTAGACCGAGGTTCAGCAACCGCGGCTATGGAGCCTCCAGCCGTTTGTATTGCGGACTGTCCCAGGAAACTTTCGAACTGCTTCCATCCGGAGTCCCGACCACGGATCACGTCGGTATCCATCGATACTCTGGGTTCTTTGCTCCCTTGGGATCACCCCCCGAAAAAAAGGTGACTCTGGGTTATGCGGGAATTTCTGTGTTTGGTGGTGGGATTGTGACGCGAGGCTGTCTGGACAGGGTATTGTTTAGTTAATGTGATTAAGCTCCTTATCTGATAGAGTGGTGTATATAAAGCTATGCTTTCCTTCAATAAAGTGCTCTTGTTTTCCACCTCAACATTGATTCTGTCTGATGGTTGGGGTGGGCTGCTATGACAACGTATTTTCCTTTTCACAGGGACTTTGATGACATCACATTCTAAATACATAGACATTAATATGTAGCTGTTCCCTCCTTTGTTACTATAACAGCTTCCACTCTTCTAGGAAGGCCTCTCTGGATCCCAGTTAATGAGATCCTTAACCCAGAAATCTATCCGGGGCTTCAAAATGTGCACAAAAAAGTACAGAAATAGAAATACTTGCCTAACAAGTGATCTAAGTAATATATATGTATATGTAGCTTTATGAATCCTCAATATTTATACTTAAGCAAAGCATTTCTAAATAGCATTGATCACATTTCTGTTGTATGTTTATATTTATTTCATGAGCACCCCAGAATCTGTATTTAAATGCTCACTTTCCTTTTAACTAACTGAAAAAGAACCCATCTGTAATGCTAAAAACGGGGCAACTGTCCAGGGCCCAACACTCTTCAGGGGTAGATATTCGCATGCGCTGTGATGTTGATGATGATGCGGTTGATGATCTTGTGGGAGCCAAAAAGTAGAAAATCTATGAAAGGCTCCTCTGACTCTGAACCCAACTCTTCGTAGATGTGTATTAGAACGCTGCATCTAGTCTCCTGTAATGGTTTTATACTTTTCTTCAATAAACATGGCTTTCTGCCTTCATGAATGTGATATTAAACTTACTTTTTTTCCTTTACTGAAAACACTATTTTACGTAAAAGCCCTGACACCCTTAGTAAATTTATCTAATATACAGCTTCCAGCTGGAGTCTCGGTAGAAAAAACTCATTGCAATACTGTTAAAAATAGTTTTTTTTTGTCCTTTCATTTTCATATTAAATTATAGAGTATATAAGTGAGAATGGTTTCAGAGGAAAGCCCTAATTTTCCTGAAAAAAATAATTTGTTTTGTGTTGGTACAATAAATGAGAGAAGGGGGAATAACAATGGAACCAAAATATATAGCAAAATACTGAGACCCTCTGTGTCTTCGAGTGGAAACTAATAAAACTGTATCCTTAAAGGGTTAAACATGCAAAGGTTCTGTATGAGGGAGAGAAGATGGCGACACCACCACACTACAGAAATATTTCACCTGTGATCGCTTGTAGTGAACTTACTCATAAGCTATATGGATGGCTCCAAGGTCTACGTTGCCAGCGAGGTTTAGATGGCAGGAAAGGGGTTAACGGCAGGGGCGGGCTGGGCCGGGGGGCAGGGGGGCCAGACGGACGACCGGCAGACGAGCATTCAATGCGGCTGCGGCCGCAAAGTTAAAAACTAAGCGGCCGCGAGCAGGATTGAATGCGGCCGTCATGCGTACCTGGCGGGGGGGGAGGGGGCGGTCCGCCCCGGCTGCCGCTCATCTGAGGGGTGCCACCATGCCGGCACGCCTTCAGAAACGATGCGCGCAGCAACTGTGGCTGTGCGCCGGGACTTGATGTCAAATCCCGGCGCACAACACTGAAGCCACGCCCACCGTCTTCCGCGCTCAGTGCACAGGACAGGAAGAAGAAGAGGAGGAAAAGTGAGAGTGAAAGAAGAAAAGGTAGGAGAGAGTGGATTAGTAAGTGTGTGAGAGTGATGGGTGTTATGCTGAATGTAAGTGTGTGAGAGTAATGGGTGTTTTGCTGAATGTAAGTGTGTGAGAGTGATGGGTGTTATGCTGAATGTAAGTGTGAGAGTGATGGGTGTTATGCCGAATGTAAGTGTGTGAGAGTGATGGGTGTTATGCCGAATGTAAGTGTGTGAGAGTGATGGGTGTTATGCTGAATGTAAGTGTGTGAGAGTGATGGGTGTTATGCCTAATGTAAGTGTGTGAGAGTGATGGGTGTTATGCTGAATGTAAGTGTGTGAGAGTGATGGGTGTTATGCTGAATGTTTGTGAATGAGGGTTTCAGATAGCATGGATGTGTAAGTGTTGGGGGATAGCTTGGCATAGGGAGTCCGTAATCACATTCCTTTCATGCCCAGATTCCAGCATGTAGTGGCTGCCTAGGCATGATAGGAGTGTGATTGCTGTTATAAATTATTTTTTGGTCCAACTTCGGTGTGTTAACACTTTTATTGGACAGAATAATCCAATGACAGTATTAATATATATATATATATATATATATATATATATAATTGCAAACAGCAATCACACTCCTATCATGCTAAGTCAGCCAGCACATGCTAGAACCTAGGCATGATAGGATTGTGATTGTTGTTATATATATGTGTATATGATTTTTTTTTGTCTAATTTTGGTGTTACTTTTAATAAAGTATTTTAAAGGTTTTTTTTTTCTTCAGTTTTGGCCAAGTGCTGAATTTTTAGTTTCAGTCCAGAATTTTCATTTCGGTGCATCCCTACTATATACTATGCCAGTCACTAAAGTGGTAAGCCTACACCACATCAATGTTTGGCTTAGTATATAGTGATAGGGGTTGTCAGTGTCTGGCTCAATGTATAGGCACACATTGATGGTGGTGCTGCGTAATCCCTAAGTATATGATAACAATTTTGCTGTACCCCTGTCAATGTTTGCCTAACCATAGAAACTATGCAGTTTTAAAGTGTGTGTGTGTGGGGGGGGGGTGCCACATACAGGGTCTGCCACAGGTGCCAAATACTGTAGGTACGCCCCTGCATCATGCGGCTGTCAGACCCAACGGCCATGCCTCAGCTCCTCTTCCCACGTCTTAAAAGGGGTGTGATGAAGAGCTGAGGCATGCAGGGCGTGCACACCGGCCACTTTAATTTCATTAGGCGCTGGTGGAGTGACTGCCGCACGACGGCCACTTTCAATGTCGCTCGCAGCCGCTTTGATGGTGCAATGGGCCAGTTGACTAGACTTGCCCCCCAGGCCTTAGGCTGCCAGCCCTCCCCTGGTTAACGGTAAGTGGAAATATATATTTGCACAGGTTACAGGCTGTCGGGGGCCAAGGGACAGATTTTTACTCCCAACCTTATATATTCCAATAAATGAATTGTTTTGCCAGCTTTATCACAACGTCAGTCATGTACGGTCAGTCAAGGTAACTCTTCAAATGAATGACTGCGGCGATTAAACCCCAGAGATTCGGGACTCTCAGCTTTTCTGTCCAGATTTATAGTTACATTGATTATCTGTTAGGTATGTTTAGAAAAGTTTCAAAGAAAAGTAGCTTTGTGATTTGGAAAAGCTGTGTAACAGTACTGCAGACTTTGCATATACATTCTGTGTTAGTGATTCGGGGCTAAACACCTGCGCTGAGCTTCAGAATATTTTTATCAGTGGTTTCTATTCTGTATGATATAATAGAGATGGAAGAGGAAGGTTTTTGTACGGCTCTGTATCACTGTGAGAGGGTAGCTCTGATACTGCTGACAGTAATAATCTGCTGCATCTTCTGCTTGCGCTCCGCTGATGGTTAAAGTGAAATCAGTTCCCGACCCGCTGCCGCTGAACCGCTCCGGGGTCCCGGTGTATCTGCTGCTGGCAGAATAGATCAGGAGCTTTGGGGGTTGTCCTGGTTTCTGTTGGTACCAGTTTAGGTAGCTGCTAATACCAGAACTGGCTTTACATGTCATGGTGACGCGTTCTCCTGGTGACACAGAGACAGAGTCTGGAGTCTGAGTCATCACAATCTGTCCACAGGATCCTGAGGGTTGTAAAAAATAATATTTCTTGATCTCTAGCAATCAGCTCAAATATAATAACATTTATTTATATTTTTAAGGAAACAAAGTATTTTTGAGATTATTTTATATACAATCCTGTAATAAGTATACATCCTTACCCTGAATATAAAGCAGAAGCCCCCACAGGAGAAAGCTCGGAGTGACCATCTTCATGTCTGTGGATTATCATATACAGGGTATAAGATTTCTCCTGTACAAGGAACCTTATATACAGTGACAGCTGAGATACTGAAATATGTAAATACAGGGGACATGCAAATGACATTGTTCTGCGTCACCGATCCCTTCTCTGTGACAAACTCTTCCCAGCGCAGCGAGCGAGAGATGTAAGAGACGTGACGTTTTCCATTCACTTTTTTAGAATACTGGCAGACGTTGCTAGTTTAGAACTATTCCAAATCTAGACTAATTTTATCTTAATAAATACTCAACAAAAGCCTTTTTTTAATCTCTTAAAAAAATATGGCTTATTTTCCAATCTGTTGTTTTTTAAATTTCTGTCTTTACATGAATGTGGCATCAAACTTATCCTTTCTTGTTATTCACCTGAAATGAAATTTTTTTTTCTATATTTAAAAGCCCTGACCCCTTGGTGCATTTATCTAATATACGGGGTTGTACATAGAACGACAAATTAAAAAAAAAAACAGTAGGGGGCAGTAAACACCGTATCACAGGGTAGACACATAGAATTTGATAAAAGATAAGAACTGTTTGGCCCGTCTAGTCTGCCTGTTTTTCCTGATATAAAGACTTAATCAGTCTCTCGTCTTGTCTTAGATTCAGGAGCCATATAACCGTCCAATTTATGCTCCCTCACTGTATTAGCTTCTACTACTAATGTAAGGATTTTTTACTGGGTAGGGTGGTACATAAGTGGAATAAAGTTAATAAGGTAATGGGATTTAAATACCTATGATACATATTACTATCCTGAATCTTAGACAAGACCAAGGACCAAGGAGTCTGTGAAGTAGGAGACAACGGGCAGACTAGATAGGTGAATGGTTCCTTTTCGCTTCAAAGTTAACATAGTTAACTATTACTAACCAGTAGCGTACCTAGGGGGGGGCGGTCCGCACCTGGTGCCGCTCATCAGGGGGGTGCCAACTTGCCGGCACCTGGCACCCCTCCAGAGACAGACAGTAATGTCTGCCGCTGGAGTAGCAGGCTCGCAAGGGAGCGGTATCGGAGGTCTTTAACGGACCTCCGGCTCCCTTGAGTGATTTTAAGCCGGTTCAAGGCTGTGCGCCGGGGTTTGTTGTCAGATCCCGGCGCATAACACTGAAGCCGCGCCCACCGCTGTCCGTGCCCTCTGAACCGGAAGAAGACAGAAGAACTAAAGAAGAGGAGGAAAAGGAGCTGTAAGGAGAAAAGAGGAAAGGTAGGAAAGCATTCAGTGAGAGTGACAGTGACAGTGAGAGTGGATTGGTATATGTGTGGATTGGTATATATGTGGATTAGTATATGTGTGGATTAGTATATGTGTGGATTGGTATATGTGTAGATTGGTATGTGTGGATTAGTATATGTGTGGATTGGTATATGTGTGTGTTGGTATATGTGTGGATTGGTATGTGTGTGAGAGTGATGGGTGTTATGCTGTACCATTTCCAATGTATTTTTCATTATACAATTATGCTCTAAAGTACATCATAACTCCCATCACTCTATAATGTTCCATACAGTGGCAGAGCTGGGAGACAGAGGCCTTGCACCCCCACCGCAGGACTCCTGAAAGGTAAGTGAACTTCAAAGAGGGAGAGGGTAGATAGTTAGGAGGGGGTAGATAGGGAGAAGGGAGTGAGACGGGGGACAGGGGGTAGATAGGGAGAAGGGAGTGAGTAGGGGTAGATGGGGCAGAAGGGAGTGAGAAGGGGTAGATAGGGCAATCATACTCCTATCATGCCAAGTCTGCGAGTACATCTGAGTATGACTGGGCATGATAGGAATGTGATTGCTGTTAACAATTATATATATATATATATATATATATATATATATATATATATATATATATATATATATATATATATATATATATATATTGTTATTTAATTGTTTTGTCCTATTTCAGTGTGTTACTTACTTTAAATAAAAGTGTTAGATTTTTTTTTATGGTGGAGGGGGTCATATTTAGCCAGGTAAATGCTGCATTTTCGGTTTCAGTCCAGAATTCGTTTCGGTGCATCCCTACTACTAATGAAGTGGTAGGCCTACACCACATCAATGCTTGGCTTTGTATATAGTGATTGGGGTTATGCTGCACTATTGTCAATGCCTGGCTCAATGTATAGTGATAGGGATTACGCTGTACCACCGTCAATGTGTGCCTCAGTATATAGTGTAGAGCTGAAACAACGAATCGATAAAATCGATAATAATCGATAACGGAAATCATCGATAACGATTTCCGTTATCGATTAATCGAGTGATCAATTCGTTGTTGGAGCACTCGGCTCCTTTTACTTACCTCCGCGAGCGTTCCCCGCTTCTGCTACACGCTCTGCAGTCTCCGCCTTCCTTTAGCTACGTGACGGATGTGACGCGTTCCGGAGGTAAGTATTCTTCATGTCTATGTGCACGGATCGCACAGAGCCACTCGCACAGAGCGAATCGCTCTGTGCGAATGGAGCCACTCGCACAGAGCGGTTCGCTCTGTGCGAGTGGCTCCACTCGCACAGAGCGGTTCGCTCTGTGCGAGTGGCTCCATTCGCACAGAGCGGTTCGCTCTGTGCGAGTGGCTCCATTCGCACAGAGCGGTTCGCTCTGTGCGAGTGGCTCCATTCGCACAGAGCGGTTCGCTCTGTGCGAGTGGCTCCATTCGCACAGAGCGGTTCGCTCTGTGCGAGTGGCTCCATTCGCACAGAGCGGTTCGTGAGTGTGGGTGCAGGGCAGAGTGGGGGTGCAGGGCAGAGTGGGGGTGGGGGTGCAGGGCAGAGTGGGGGTGGGGGTGCAGGGCAGAGTGGGGGTGGGGGGTGCAGGGCAGGAGACTGGGTGCAGGGCAGAGTGGGGGTGGGGATGCAGGGTGTGAGTGTGGGTGCAGAGCAGAGTGGGAGACTGGGTGCAGGGCAGAGTGGGGGTGGGGATGCAGGGTGTGAGTGTGGGTGCAGGGCAGAGTGGGTGCAGGGCAGAGTGTGAGTGTGGGGGCAGGGCAGAATGTGGGGGCAGGGCTGGGTGCAGGGCAGAGTTAGAGACTGGGTGCAGGGGCACAGTGCAAAGTGCTGGGTGCAAAGTGCCAGGGCTGGGTGCAAAGTGCTGGGTGCAAAGTGCCAGGGCTGGGTGCAAAGTGCTGGTGCAAAGTGCTGAATGCTGGGTGCAAAGTGCTGGATGCAAAGTGCCAGGGCTGGGGCAAAGTGCTGGGTGCAAAGTGCTGGGTGCAAAGTGCCAGGGCTGGGTGCAAAGTGCTGGGTGCAAAGTGCTGGGTGCAAAGTGCAAAGTGCTGGGGCAAAGTTTCTTGAACAGTAATAGTCCACCTCTTTTCAGAATGTTTGGGGTTATTTTGTTTCATAAATATTGTGTTTGGGTTCTTGTACTTTGAAAATATTGTTTTTTATTACATCATAACAAAATAAGAATGTTAATGTAAATTTTAAGTTGTTTTTTAACATCCAGTTCATTAAATTCTTTTAAATAAACGAAAAATTTGCATATTGTTTTTTTTTATCCGATTAATCGATTAATCGAAAAAATAATCGGCCGATTAATCGATTATTAAAATAATCGTTAGTTGCAGCCCTAATATAGTGGTAGGTGTTATGCTGTACAACCGTCAATGTCTGCCTCAGTATATAGTGATAGGTGTTATGCTGTACCACCGTCAATGTCTGCCTCAGTATATAATGATGACAGTAATGCTGTACCACCTTCAGTGTCTGCGCCGGTATATAACGGTAGAAGCTATGCAGTTTTAAAGTGTGTGAGTGTGGGGGGGGGTGCCACATACAGGATCCGCCCCAGGTGTCAAATACTCTAGGTACGCCCCTGTTACTAACTGATCACTTTCAAACACTAATTATTGATCAGTCTCACCAATTAATGTCAGTTGCCTAAACTTATAATTTATAAGTAATCAGAATTTTATATTGTTTTAATTATTTTTATTTTTAAACTCTCCTGTTTAAGTTTCTAAAGCGCAAAGGATACAATGTAATACCGTATTTGCTCGATTATAAGACAACCCCCCAAAATCCGAATATTAATTTAGGAAAAAAAGAAAAGGCCTGAATATAAGATGACCCTATAGGAAAAAAGTTTTACCAGTAAATGTTAATTCATGTAAACTACGTCAACTATTTTTTAAAAATAAAAGCTATGATTGAGAAAAATATTTTGTTTTTGTTTGATTTTATTTTCCAGCCTGCCCCCCCCGGTTATGCACATCTGCCCCCAGGCTTGCCACTCTGCCCCAGAAATGCCTTATACCCCCTATATGCCACTGGGCGGGCCCCATGATATGCCTTTTAACCCTCTAAATACCACTGTGCCCCATGAGATGCCTTTTAATCCTCTATATGCCACTGTGCCCCATGATATGCCTTTTAACCCTCTAAATACCACTGTGCCCCATGATATGCCTTTTGACCCCCTATGTGCCACTCTGCCTCCAGGAATGCCTTATACCCCTATATGCCACACTGGCATTTAGGGGGTTAAAAGGCATTTTATGAGGCAGAGTGGCATATAGGGAGGTATAAGGCATTTCAGGAGGTAGAGTGGCGTACAGAGGGTTAAAAGGCATTTCTGGAGGCAGAGTGGCATTAAGGAGGTTAAAAGGCATTTCATAGAGCACTCTGCCTACAGAAATGCATTATGCCCCCCATTTAACACCCCCCCAAACATACCGGTGCTTGTGATTCCCCGGTGTGTACTAGTCGGGGCAGCAGGTAGACGTCTACGCGATTCGCGTAGGCAACTTCCGCTGCAGCCGGAAGGAGGTGCGGTTAGCAGTGGGGGTTGTCTGCGTCCATTCTCTCTGATAGCCGGGGAAGGTCTGCGTACCTAACCGCACCTCCTTCCGGCTGCAGCGGAAGTTGTCTACGCGAATCGCGTAGATGTCTACATGCTGCCCCGGCTACACACCGGAGAGTCAGAAGCACTGGTAAGTTTGGGGGGGGGGGGATAACAACACAGAAGGATCCAGGTCCCCTGCAGCGCTGCGGGGGATCTGGATCTTAGTCTCATAGTCAGACAGATTTTGCCATCAGTTTATATACTTTTTCCTTCATACATTTAAGTTAAACAGTCACACAATAAACTTCCCTCATACACGTATAACACCCATATATACATATAACTCTCTCTAGTACACAGATGGTTTCCATTTTCTCCAGTTTTACCATTATTTGTTAACATTTCTCTCTTCTTTTCCTATGTTATATTGAAACATTTTTCCACCTACTGTAGACTTTCTCATATGTGCCAATGCGTAAGAGCTTCTATGTAACATTTCTTCTATGTCCCTGGTGGAATTAAGTTCCTTAATCACCTCAGTTATAAGCGGTATGGTTGTTGTTCTACATTTCCTAACTATAGCACATTTTGCTGCTACCAAAATAAATCATCACACCAACAGGGACTTTGATGACATTGGATTCTAAATACAGAGACATTATTTTGTAGTTGGTCCCCCCCTTGCAGCTATAACACCAGTAACCTCCAAAATTGTGTGGAAATTCTTCACAGAAGAGTAGAGGTTTCCTGTGGGAATTTTAGGCCCTTCATCCAGTAGAGCATTTCCGAGTTGAGGCACTGGTGATGGGCGAGAAGGTCCAGCTCGCAATCTCCATACCAGTTCATCCCAAAGGTCTTCGATGGTGTTCAGATCAGGGCTTCGTGCCGATCATGTTCTTCCACACCAAACTCATCCAACTACGTCTTTATGAACTTTGTTTTGTGCGCTGGGGTGCAGTCATGCTGGAATAGAAAAGGGTCTTCCCCAAACTGTTCTTACAAAGATGGAAACTGAGTATTGTCCTAAATGTCTTGGGATGTCCGCTTCAGCATTTATATTTTTTGTATATTCTGTATGTGCAGTATTTTACTGGGAGGGTTAATATTGTAGCTAATTGTGTTATAGTCCCAAACACCTTAGGTTCTATGTTGGAACATTTTGAGGAGTTGTATGATATGTGGGATATCTATATGTGTGGACTATGATAGGCATGCCATTTTTGCTCTTAAAAAGTAATTTCTTTGGTGAAACCTGTTAGAATGAAGCGACCTGCTACTCTTGGAGGGTCTTGATCTTGTGGCTCATATCACGATGCTACAAGCACTGAGGTCACAGGCAGGTTGTAGAGGTAAATTTAAGAAAGCAGAAGACTCCAGCATAACAGTTTTACTTTCTTTATAATATTTGGTGCAAAAATATTTTCTATGTGTATTTTTTCCTTTTATTACGCCTGAGGACCCAATTATGTTATGATCTATATGTATATTATAAGAAAGGCAGAGGAACAGAAATGAAGAAAACCTCCTTCTTATGTAAACTTTTTTTTAATTACATGTTTTACCGGATTTACTCGATTATATGACGACCCCCCAAAGTTTGAATATTAATTTAGAAAAAAAGAAAAAGCTTTACTAGTAAATATTAATTCAAATGTAAACTATTTTTCATATTTAATAAAAACTATGACTGAGAAAAATGCATTTTTTATTTTCTTTGCCAACCTGCCCCCCAGTTATGCACATCTGCTCCCAGGCTTGCCACTCTGGCCCCCAGATAAGCCTTATATCTCCTTATATGCCACTCTGCCCCTCAGATATGCAACGCTGCCTCCCAGATAAGCCGTATGCCCCCTATATGCCACTGTGCCCCCCAGATATGCCTTATACCCCCTTATATGCCACTCTGCCTCACAGATAAGCCTTATACCCCCTATATGCCACTGTGCCACCAGATAAGCCTTATATCCCCCTATATGCCACTCTCCCTCCCTGATATGCCACTCTGCCCCCAGAAGTGCCTTATCCCCCCCAGACTTACCAATGCATCCCCCATGCTTCAGACTCCCTGATGTCTAGTGGGGACAGCCAGTGAATGTCTGTGCGATGTGCGCATGCAACCTCCGCTTCTGCCGGCACTTCCACTGGGGCTTCTATGATGGAGCACAGGTCATGTCACGCCGGCACTCTGTCATAGAAGCCCCGGCGGAAGTGTCGGCACCAGCAGAGGTTGCTAGAGAGGAGGGGGATCTGCATCTTAGTCTTAAAGTCAGACCTCAATTTGAGGTCCGCTTATAAGACGACCTCAAATATAAGATGAGGGATAATTTTTAGAGCATTTGCTCTGAAAAAAACCTTGTCTTATATTCGAGCAAATACGGTAATTTGTTTGGTGCTGCTTTTTTGTGTTTAACACTAAATGTATTTATACCTTTGATGGCAATCAGAACCAAATTTTATATGATCTGTTATGTGTTATGAGTCTGCGATTGGGTTTATTTGGTCGTGGTGTTAATGGGTTTAGCACATCTTTTGTTCAATGCCCAAAATGCTTATTTTCAGTTACAGAGGGGTATTTAAAATATGATTTGTTGTGATTTCTCAGCATGTTCCTCAAAGAAAACCAACTACTGGAAGTGGATAGCCAGTCTTATAATGACATAAGATCTAGTTATATTTAAAAAATTCTCCACATTGCTTGCAAGCTGTCACATACCTGCATCCATATATGCTTCAACTTCAATATACATCCCTTATAACTATCATTATAAATATGCACAACTTATAAAAAATATATGCCCCCAACATCAACGTAAATGCCCCAGACTTTGGTGCTGATATCAGTGGCTGGTGCTGTCCTCGTCCCTCAAGGGTAGGCTCCGAGTAACCAGAACCCAGAAGTTCCCAGGTGTGGTGATTAGATTCCAGAGATTCAGGACTCTCAGCTTTTCTCTTCAGATTTATAGTTACATTGATAATCCTGGGAAGCATCATATTTCATTTTTTATTTTATATATTTTTTTCTTTTTTATTCACTTCAATTTGGGCCAACTTGTGGAGTTTGACCTTTAGTAGACAGCACTCATTTTTATTAATGTGAGATATACACTTATAGTGACTTCACAATATTCTACAAATATTTTGTTTGCGCTGTTTTGCACCTGTTTTGTTTAACGTTGATTATCTGTTAGTTATTTTTTAGAAAAAATGTTTCAAAGAAAAGTCGCTTTGTGATTTGGAAAAGCTGTGTAGCAGTACTGCAGACTTTGCATATACATTCTGTGTTAGTGATTCGGGGCTAAACACCTGCGCTGAGCTTTAGAATATTTTTATCAGCGGTTTCTATTCTGTATGATATAATAGAGATGGAAGAGGAAGGTTTTTGTACGGCTCTCTATCACTGTGAGAGGAGCTGTAACCCTGCTGACAGTAATAATCTGCTGCATCTTCTGCTTGCGCTCCGCTGATGGTAAAAGTGAAATCAGTTCCAAAACCGCTGCCGCTGAACCGCTCTGGGGTCCCGGTGTTTCTGCTGCTGGCAGAATAGATCAGGAGCTTTGGGGGTTGTCCTGGTTTCTGTTGGTACCAGTTTAGGTAGCTGCCAATACTAGAACTGGCTTTACATGTCATGGTGACGCGTTCTCCTGGTGACACAGAGACAGAGTCTGGAGTCTGAGTCATCACAATCTGTCCACAGGATCCTGAGGGTTGTAAAAAATAATATTTCTTGATCTCTAGCAATGAGCTCAAATATTACATTTATATTTTTAAGGAAACAAAGTATTATATAGATATTTTATATACAATCCTGTAATAAGTATACATCCTTACCCTGAATATAAAGCAGAAGCCCCCACAGGAGAAAGCTCGGAGTGACCATCTTCATGTCTGTGGATTATCATATACAGGGTATAAGATTTCTCCTGTACAAGGAACCTTATATACAGTGACAGCTGAGATACTGAAATATGTAAATACAGGGGACATGCAAATGACATTGTTCTGCGTCACCGATCCCTTCTCTGTGACAAACTCTTCCCAGCGCAGCGAGCGAGAGATGTAAGAGACGTGACGTTTCCATTCACTTGTTTTTTAGAATACTGGGAAACGATGCTTGTAGTTTAGTTTAAATCTAGAATAGTTTATCAAACTTACCTTTTCCCAGTTTTCACCTGAAATTAAAACATTTTTCTTTATTGAAAAGCCCTGACCCCTTGGGTCATTTATCTGATATACAGGGTTGTACATAGAAAGACAAATTAAAATTACCCTCAGACCCCTGTAGGGGGCAGTAAAAACCATATCACAGGGTAGACACATAGAATTTGATAGCAGGTAAAAACTGTTTGGCCCTTCTAGTCTGCCCATTTTTCTTGCTATAAAGAATGCCTTTTTTTTTTTTAACGAAACATGATCTAGGCTTCAAATGTATTTACCCCTTTTTACCTCTGGTGCAGATGCATTTCTCAGTTACAGATGTGAGGATGCTCATTTGGGCTGTAGGTCATGTAGTCCACAGGAGGTCATCAGCTTCATTTTTTAAATTCAAAATAATAAAAAAGTTCAATATTAATTATTGATATAATAATAATCTAGAACTAGAAAGTCAGAGGCTTAAATGTAATGTAAGGATTTTTTACTGGGTAGCGTGTTAGATAAGTAGAAGAGGCAGAGGTTAAATTCATATTAGGTAGACATATTGCTATCCTGAATCTAAGAAGAGACCAAGAAGTATGAGGAAAGGGGCAGACTAGATAGGTGAATGGCTCTTATTCGCTTTAGATTTTATGTTTCTGTGACATTTGCAAAATAACTTACATGTTCTCTAATAAGCATGTTTGTGAGGGCATATCTGTGCCGCAACTGTAACTGTTTCAGGCAAGGGCCTGTGAGTTGAATGAAAGCACAAATGGCTTCATCTGAAACATGCAGTTTAACCCCTTCACGACCAATGATGCACCAGGTACATCATGAAAAGATGTCCGTAGATAATTAACGACCTGAGGTGTCATAGGTTAAAAAATATTCCTGAGTGTCAACCTGGGGGAGCAATCATTTAGGCTTACCCCATAATTGCTGGTTTCCCCCTACTGTATCCTAGATGGCAAAGGCATCTTCAAGGACAAATAATTAACTTTCTTGTGTCCCTACACAAGTGTGGTGACCGACCCTGACCCTCCCCTACTTCATGATCACTCTATTCTCCATTTGCTGATTCTGCAGCATTAACACCTGCGATTAATCGCAGTCAATTCTGTGTACGTATGGAGCACCAGCATTAAAAGCGTTAAAAAATGGGGGGGGGATCTTCATCAGCAATGACTTGGAAGTCAAACTGCTGCAGAGCCAATCAAGAGTAGGCTGATGATGATCAGATCATTCCTGACCAATAGGAATGACCTGATCATTTTGACAACCACTTGATGACCCCCCCCCATCAGTAACAGTTGTTATAAGAGATAAAGAGAAATAATAAAAAAAACACGTTATCAATTTCAGTTTCATGTTTTTAATTTTCTAAACGTACATGTAAAAAAAAAAATCAAAATGTATAAATTTATTTCCACTACAAGGGATGCACATTACAAATGTTGCCATTAGTTTATATACTTTTTTCCGTGATGTATCAAGTTAAACAATCTACTTTCCACACACACGTAAACAACCCACATAGGAAACACAATACATATTCTAGAACTCTCTCTAGTACACAGATGGCCTTTATTTTCTCCAGTTTTGTCATTATTTCTTCACAATTCTCTCTCCTTTTCCTATGTTATAGTAAAAGGTTTTCACACCTACTGCAGGCTTTCTCATATGTGCCAATGTGTTGGAGCTTCTTTGTAACATTTCTTCTATGCCCCTGATGGAAATAATCATCTCAGTTATAAGCGGTTTGGTTGCTGTTCTCTATTTCATAAATATAACAATTTTTGCTGCTACCAAAATAAAGTTTGTAAGTATGCACCTGACTATCACACCAACAGGGACTTTGATGACATTGCATTTTAAATAGTTGGTCCCTCCTTTGCAGCTATAACGGCTTCCACTCTTCTGGGAAGACTTTCCACAAGATTTTGGAGAGTTTCTGTGCCCATTCATCCAGTAGAGCATCTGTGAGGTCAGGCGCTGATGTTGGACGAGATGCCCGGCTCACAATTTCCGTTCCAGTTCATCCCAAAAGTCTTTGCTGGGGTTAAGGTCAGGGCTCTGTGCGGCCGGTCAAGTTCTTCCACCTCTAGCTCATCCAACCATGTATTTATGGATCTTGCTTTGTGTGCTGGGGCACAGTCATGCTGGAATAGAAAAGGGTCTTCCCCAAACTGTTCCCACAAAGTTGGATGCATAGTATTGTCCAAAATAACTTGGTATGTCGCCTTCAGCATTTATATTTTTTGTATATACTGTCTGTGTACAATTTTACTGGGAGGTTTAATATTGTAGCTCGTTGTGTTATAGTCCCCAACAGCTGAGGTTTACCATTGGACTATACAATGATCGGCCATAACATTATAACCACTGACAGGTGAAGTGAATAATCTTGTTATCATGGCATCTGTCAGCGGGTGGGATATATTAGGCAGCGAGTGAGCATTTCATCCTCAAAGTTGATGGTTAGACAACTTGTGGGGTGTTCTTGGTCTGCAGCGGTCAATAGCTATCAAGGAAGCTATTCCTGAGGACATAATTATGTTATGAGCTATACATATAATATAAAAGGAGAGGAACATAAATGAAGAAAACAGACTCCTTTTTATGTTAATGTCCTTTTAATTAGGTTTTTTAATTTGTTTTGTGCTGCTCTTTTTTGTGATTTAACACTAAATGTGTTTATTGCTTTGGTGTCAATCAGAACTAAATTTTATATGATCTATTATGTGTTACATTATGAGTCCATGATTGTGGTTATTTGGTCATGTTGTTAATGGGTTCAGCATATGTTTAGTTTAATGCCCAAAAGGCTTATTTTCAGAGTTAAAGCCAGTCTTATAATGACATAAGATCTAGTTACATTTAAAAAAGTCTCCACACTGCCTTGCAAGCGGTCACATACCTTGCATCCATATATGCTTCAACTTCAATATACATCCCTTATAACTATCATTATAAATACGCACAACTAAAAAAATATTTGGCCCCAACGTCAACGGAAACACCCCAGACTTCAGTGGCACCGCCCACCGACATCAGCAGAACCGCCTGGTGCTGTCCTCGTCCCGGAAGGGTAGGCTCCGAGTAGCCGGAACCCACAAGTTCCCAGGTATGGTGATTAGATTCCAGAGATTCAGGATTAACAGCTTTTCTCATCAGATTTATAGTTATATTGATAATCCTGGGAAGCATCATATTTCATTTTTTTTTATATATTTTCCTTTTTTATTCACTTCAATTTGGGCCAACTTGTGGAGTTTGACCTTTAGTAGACTTTTATTAGTGTGAGGGACAAACTTATAGTGACTTCACAATATTCTATTAATTATTTTTTTGCGCTTATTTGCACCTGTTTTGTTTAACGTTGATTATCTGTAGCTTTGTGATTTGGAAAAGCTGTGTAACAGTACTGCAGACTTTGCATATACATTCTGTGTTAGTGATTGTAAAATATTCTAATACATTTTCTAACCTCAATTAAGAAATGGACCATATATAATTATTAGTATAGGCAATAGTCAAAGATATATAATTATTAGTATAGGCAATAGTCAAAGATATGTAATTATTGGGCATAAATAAATGATAATTAAGATATATTAATATGTTTCAAGGTTTCCTTGACCTTAAATATAGAATGAAGGATTTGCTGAACATGCAGTCTATAGATAGGATAGTAGCTTGCTAATGCATGGTATAGTTGTAACTCTAAAAGGGCATTACAATATACGTACAGCGACCACCTAAAATAGGGTTTGGGCGTGTAAGACCTAAGTGAACATGTTTGAACACCTAATTAGGTGAAGACCAATAGACTGACATCATTTTCAAATGATATATAAGCTTGGTGTAAGAGAGGCATGGGAGGAGAGGTAGAGGAGAGATGTACTTGCCATCCACAGACTCTTCTTGCCCCAACACTCCCTCCCTCCATCCTCAGGAATGCATAGGACAGATGTCATGAACTAAATTCCTTTCCAAGGTTTTGTAAGACTTGTTTCGTATTATTTTTGTTATCTTCTTTTTATATTCTTCTTTTATTTTTGTTCGTATTAAATGTTTTACCTTTGTTTGCATCTAAGTGACTCTGCCTATTTTTGACGCACATACATTTATATGTGATCCAATTATTTGAAGTTTGTATTGGCCCTATATATTTTCTTACATATCTGGCGTGCCAGCCCTGCGTATTTTTTCCTGACCTTTGCCCTCCAGCTTGCTCAGGGGGAAGGGCAGATATATCTGTACACTTTTTGCAAACTGTCGGGAGAAAGATTAAGAAAAGAACCTTTAAGGATACAGACTTTCAGATTTTATTGGAACCAAAAGTGCTAAAAGACGCTATTGACGGCAGACGCAAGAAAGCCATACAGCGTGATACAACAGCCACTCAAGGAGAGTTCACTAAACAGGGTAAGTCATGGATTTTATAAAAACATATGCTAACAAAAGTAAAATAACTTTTCAATTTGATAATTGTCCTACTAATGCACAGTTATGGGCTAGTATGTACAAACAATGTGAGCTAGAGAATATGAAGATAGATAAGAAATTGTTATGTATTGATAAACTTAAGAAGAAACTGCAAAATGTCCTAAGCATGTTTAAAACGTTTAATGACTTGATTGTGGAGGATTTACAACCTAGACAAAGTATTTGCATGATTAACAAAGTTGTACCAGAATCTAACCCTGATGACAATACTGACGACTTTAACAGCTGTCCCGACTGTTTTGTTTTAGCTCAGCAATTAGAGAACTTGGAGAGGGCTAGGGACAGACAAGCTCAGTTACTGTCTAAACTATGTTTAGAAAATAAGAAAGTGTCAGTTATCACAAGACAAGAAGGTAAGAAGGGCGTATCTTTTGTCCCTGAAATAGCTGGTACCTCAACAATAGATTCTGATGAGGAACTTGACGTAGGAGGAGTTGAGAGACAAAAGCTCAGAGACAGTGCAACAAAATTGACTTTAAAAATTAATGATCAATTAATGAAAATTGCCAAAGATATTCCTAAATATGACGATAAGATGGATGCATTCCATAATATTGATGTATTTGAAACAAATACAGACAAATTCCAATTAAGTAATAAACAAAGAAACGCCATTTTTAAGCTATGGATACCTTCACATATGTCCAAAAGGTTACAGGACACACCTACAGAGGATGCATTAGGTCAATTAGTGCATGCAAATGACATGGATAGATTGAAACAATTAATTCTGTTTACAACTGGTGACTCATCTCCATCTCTTGACTTAATCGAATCTCTAAAAGTAAATCTTCAAGATGATCCCTTTGCATTTTTGTTGAAATTTGAGAAAGCCTATAGAATGGTAATGGGAGTTGATGATGGAGATGAACCACAGGCAATGATTATAGCATTTGTAAGGAAATTTAAATATCTAGATCCTGTATCTGTTCAGCTTGCCTCTGAAAAACCTAGTTTGCAAGAAGCAGCCATATTCATTGATCGTATTAGAAGAGCAATGAAAATGTCAACTGTAAAGGTAAAAGTATCTACAGTACAGGAACTAATTGACAAACGGCGAGAATTAACTCAGAATGACTGTCACAAGCCACAAACTAATCCTACTAATTTTGAACGATTTGATAATACTAACCGAAAGATATTCAGACCAAATGTTAGTTGTTATCATTGTGGTCAAAGAGGACATTTGAAGTGGCAGTGTAAACAATTTCTTCAAAATAGAAAATTTGTCCCTAGAACACAAAATTTTGGGAAAGAAAATGGGCTGATGCCAACAGCCCCACCTACTGGTGAACAATTTAAGTCAACGTCCCCATACACTCCACTAATTAGACAGGTGCAAGAGCTCACAACAAATAGTACTGCTACTAATGTAACAGGAAAGAATGTCAGGAGGGGTCTGACCCCCTCTCAGTGACTAGATAAGAATCAATCACTCTGTAAGTTGACCTATGTAGCTCCAGTGTCAACTGACAACTGTGGCAGACCATATGTCAAGGGAAAATTACAGGGAAAAGAGATTACATTCCTAATTGATACAGGAGCTCAATTAAGTGTGACTAATCAAGCTTTACCTATAACATCTAACTCACCTGTTTGCACGATTGTAGGTTTTAGTGGTAAAGGTAATACTTCAGCAACTTTGGTTACTGGTGTTTTGTTTGAGATTCCTGGCTATTTGTGTACTGAAATTGATATCTGGCATTGTCCTAGCTCAGAAAATATCTTAGGGGCCGATGTAATGAGAGAACGAGGTTGGGTCATTGACTTAGGGAATCAAGTGATTTGGAGAAGTAATAACCTTAAAGGGCCTGTAGTAATTGATCCAAGTGACTACAGTGTAGTGGCCGTCATCAATTTAATTGAGGAGGTATCCCCAAATCATGTATGGCCACAAATGGATTGTAATGACTTGACTCTTGTAGAAATTGTGCAGAAACATCCCTCGTTATGGGCTCAATCTAAGAATGAGGTAGGGACGATGAAAGATGTTGTTGTTAAAGTGGAAGGAACAGATCCCATAGCTCAGAAACAGTACCGATTGCCTCCAGATTCAATTGAGCCTTTGTCCAAAATTATTGAAGAACTACTTCAACAAGGCGTCATACGCAAATCAAATTCGGTGACAAATTATCCGTTATGGGCAGTTAAGAAACCAGATAATTCTTATAGAATGCTTCTAGATCTGCGTATGTTTAATAAATGTACCCCAAATGTGGCGCCAATTGTAGCAGATACCCCCGACATCATGTCTCGATTGAATGCTAAGGCAAAGTTTTTCTCGGTACTGGATATCAGTAATGGTTTTTTCAGTATTCAGATAGAGAGGAGTTGTCAATACAAATTTGCTTTTACTTTTCTGAATGAGCAATATGTATTTTGCAGATTACCACAAGGGGCGCACATGTCACCTAGTCTGTTTCATCAGGCATTGGCAAAAGTGTTATCAAAATTCTCAAGGCAAGATTGTATTCTACAGTATGTTGATGATATCTTGTTGGCAACAGAGAGTAGAGAGGAACACCTCACCTTGCTAGCAGAATTGTTTAATCTGTTGTACGAGTCAGGATTGAAATTAAATCCAAGGAAGGTCCAATTACTGAAACAAGAGGTTCAGTACTTGGGAGTTTTGATAAGTCCAGGCCAGAGACGTCCTTTGCAGGAAAGAGTAGCAACAGTAGCAGCTTTGCCTGTACCTACAACTTTCAAAGCTTTAAGACAATTCCTGGGACTTGTAAATTTTTCTAGAGACTTCATAGAGGGCTTTGCTGAAAAAGCTAAACCCTTATATGACTTACTAAAAAGTACTGATGATGACAATTTGTTTGGTCCATGGGGAGATGAGCAGCAGAAAGCGTTTGAACAACTTAAACTTGATTTACAGAGAGCACCAGCTTTGACAACTGTGTATCCATCTAAGCCTTTTGCTTTACAAGTTCATACCTCGGAGACGGCTGTCTCGGCAGTTTTACTGCAGCTACAGGGAAAGGAATGGAGAATAGTTGGCTATTTTTCCAAACTCCTTTCACCTGTGGAAAAAGGGTTTGAAACGTGTGCAAGACATCTGGTGGGTGTACACTTTGCAGTCAAGGCGACTGAACATATAGTTGGGTTTAACAAACTAATTCTGCAGACCCCTCACTCCACCTTGAAATTGCTTTTTGAAAAAAGTATCCCAGGAGTGTCACATCAAAGATTTGCACATTGGTTGTTGTCTTTATCTCCAAAACAGATTGAAGTGGATCATAAAGCTAAATATGTGCTCCCTCAACTAATGCAATATGAGGGTGAATCACATGAGTGTGTTGAGACATTTCAGGGGGATTTTCCATCTCTTTTTAGAAAAGAAGTAGAGGAAACTGATGAACCAGTATTTGTAGATGGTTCTAGATTTTGTTTGAAAGGACAATATTATACCGGATATGCCATTTGGTTTCCAAAGAAAGGTCGAGCTATTCAGCATAGACTACCAGGACATTTTTCTGCACAGAGAGCAGAAATCGAAGCTGTTAAAACAGTATTGGAAATTAATGAGAAAGAAAATAATGATCCTTTGGTAATCTATAGCGATAGTTCATATGTCGTACGTTCACTAACAGACTACTTACCTGTGTGGAAAAAACGAGGTTTTGTGGATTCATCTAACAAAATCTTAAGTCATGTTGATACATTGCAGACTATCTTTGAGCTTGCTTCTAAAAATCCTAACCGATATGCTATTGTCAAAGTACCTGGCCATAGCAGAGGAACTAGTGATTTAGCTTTGGGAAATGAGAAAGCAGATTCTCTAGCCAAGGAAGCAGCTTTGATAGGAGAGATAGTGATGGAACTAGAACCGTTGGAAGTACTACCAGTAAAGAGTAAGGAAGCAAATTTACCTTCATTTAGTGATGAACAGATGAAAGATCCGTTCATTGTGGAATGTAAGAATAAATTAACACCTCCTTTTGTTTGTGAAAATGGAGTGATTTGTTATGAAATGCAAGGTAATTTACTTCCAGTTGTGCCTAAACACTTGCAGACGGAATTCACCCGCTATAATCATGAAAGTTTAGGTCATGTGGGTCAGCAAAAGTTGCTGGAAATTCTCAAAGAGAAGTTTTATTGGGACAAAATGGAGGACTCTGTACAAAATGTTGTTCAGTCATGTCTCGTTTGTGCTCAAGTAAACCCCAGGCCTAAAGGACAAAAGCCTCCACTTCTAAGAATTGCACCTGCAGACGGTCCGTGGTCTACATTGCAGATTGACTACGTAGGTCCCCTACCTTCAGGTAAACAAGGTCTCAGGTATGCATTGGTTGTGGTAGATGTATTTTCTAAGTGGGTAGAACTGTTGCCTGTCAGGAAAGATGATGCTTTGTCCACGGCAAAAGCATTAGTGAATCATGTTTTTTGTACTTGGGGAATCCCAAGGATGATTTCATCTGACAGGGGGAGCCATTTTACTGGCAAAGTCATGCAGGCTGTTTGCGCAATCCTGGGGGTACGTCAACAATTCCATGTTCCATACCATCCTCAGTCCGCAGGTATTGTAGAAAGAATGAACAGAACGATTAAGTCTAGAATTGCAAAAATGTTACTTGATAAAGGAAATACTTGGGTTGATGCAGTACCTCTGGTATTGATGAGTATTAGGGGAACGAGCTCCTCAACTACCCAGTATACACCTTTTGAATTAATGACAGGAAGGAAAATGCCATTGATCTTTCCTCATGAACCGTTTTTGTCTACTCCACAGAAAGATGCCATTGCAAGAACTAAGTGGTTACAGATACTTCAGGAGAATTTAAAAACAATTCTTCCTCACGCAGCGTCTAGAATGCAGCGTATGGTACCGCCTCACTCTTCTAAATTTGTGAGAGGAGCATCAGTAATGATTAAGACTTTTAGGAAGGCGGGACCTTGGGAAAGCAATTGGGAAGGACCGTTTGAAATAATCGACACGATGGGTCAAGTTATGATCCTTGTTCAAAGAACAGAAAAGACTGTGAAAAATACCCGTAGGCAGCAGAAGCTGTGGGTACATGTTGACCAGTGTAAATTGTATGTTTCTAACTAAATTCTGTTCTTGCAGGAACACAATTCTGCAAGAAAATGGAGAAACAAAGCAGTTAACTATTGGAAGGAGAGCATTCTGAGAAACAGCAATACAAGAATCGTGACATCAAGATAGCATAGTTTTTTGGTTGCTGTGTTGTTTGAACTATATCAGAAGCCAATTGGAATTGATGATCCGACAAAGGATTTACCACAGAAGACATTGTTATCACATAAAATAAGAGAAGTTCAGGTGGATCGACTCCTGACATCAGACATTGATACATCAAGAGACATTGTTGGACGAATTAGATTAATTATGGTTAAGATATACAGATTTTGTATTTGATAGGAAAATCTGGAACAATTAGATGTTTCGGCTTGTCTTCATTTTGTTTCCAAAGTAATATGTCTTCCAGGGCAAGAAAAAGTTGTCTATCATTCTTGTTTTCACAATCATTCATCATGTGAGGCCAGGATTGAAAGTGTTACATCTATGCATGAATTAATGACTCAAGTAAAAGGAGGAAAAGTTTGTTTTCAGGTAATGAAGGAAGAGTCATTGGTCAGAGCATTCTTTTCAAATTGTATGCATAATGAAACTCTTCACAGAGGATTATATTGCATAGAAGGAGAATTGAAAAAGTTGGAGATAGATGGGAAAAAGTTTAATGTCTCCACTATGGGCATAGAGCGTTTAAAAACACTACCTCAGCAATTTAATCTCACACAGATAGACCATTTTCCTTGGAAAACATGGACTGAGGAAATAAAGAAAGATAAGGGATTATTGGCCATATTAAAACAACAATTGAAAAATGCCGAAATTGTTTTCCAACATAAACAAGGTGAATTAGAACAAATTCAACATCAATGGAATGATATGTCTGGAGTTAGTTGGTGGTCAAATTTTAAAAAATCAGTAAATATGTGGTCACAATCTTCGGTAAAATCCGCAGCTGGGAATATATTGTTGAATCCAATTGTTATTATAGCTATACTTGTTTTATTATGTATTATTTATCAAAGTTTTCTTATGTGTAGAATAAGTAAGATATATAAACATGTTAAGTATGAAGTAGATAAGGGAGATGGAATATTAAGGGAATTGATAAAAAGGGCACAATCCTCTCATTCCATAACAAATATAGAGAAAAGGGTGTCTCATGCTAATGATTATCATATGGTCCCAGGTAAAGTGTGATGTGATTGTAGTATAAATGTGATACGAATGTGATACGAATGGTGAGTAAATGTGTATATTTGAAAAGATATGATAAGGATATTATCCTATCATCAGGGGGAATTGTAAAATATTCTAATACATTTTCTAACCTCAATTAAGAAATGGACCATATATAATTATTAGTATAGGCAATAGTCAAAGATATATAATTATTAGTATAGGCAATAGTCAAAGATATGTAATTATTGGGCATAAATAAATGATAATTAAGATATATTAATATGTTTCAAGGTTTCCTTGACCTTAAATATAGAATGAAGGATTTGCTGAACATGCAGTCTATAGATAGGATAGTAGCTTGCTAATGCATGGTATAGTTGTAACTCTAAAAGGGCATTACAATATACGTACAGCGACCACCTAAAATAGGGTTTGGGCGTGTAAGACCTAAGTGAACATGTTTGAACACCTAATTAGGTGAAGACCAATAGACTGACATCATTTTCAAATGATATATAAGCTTGGTGTAAGAGAGGCATGGGAGGAGAGGTAGAGGAGAGATGTACTTGCCATCCACAGACTCTTCTTGTCCCAACACTCCCTCCCTCCATCCTCAGGAATGCATAGGACAGATGTCATGAACTAAATTCCTTTCCAAGGTTTTGTAAGACTTGTTTCGTATTATTTTTGTTATCTTCTTTTTATATTCTTCTTTTATTTTTGTTCGTATTAAATGTTTTACCTTTGTTTGCATCTAAGTGACTCTGCCTATTTTTGACGCACATACATTTATATGTGATCCAATTATTTGAAGTTTGTATTGGCCCTATATATTTTCTTACAGTGATTCAGGGCTAAACACCTGCGCTGAGGTTTAGAATATTTTTATCAGCGGTTTCTATTCTGTATGATATAATAGAGATGGAAGAGGAAGGTTTTTGTACGTCTCTGTATCACTGTGAGAGGAGCTGTAACCCTGCTGACAGTAATAATCTGCTGCGTCTTCTGCTTGCGCTCCGCTGATGGTTAAAGTGAAATCAGTTCCGTACCCGCTGCCGCTGAACCGCTCAGGAGTCCCGGTGTTTCTGCTGCTGGCATAATAGATCAGGAGCTTTGGGGGTTGTCCTGGTTTCTGTTGGTACCAGTTCAACCGGTCGCTGCTAACAACAGAACTGGCTTTACATGTCATGGTGACGCGTTCTCCTGGTGACACAGAGACAGAGTCTGGAGTCTGAGTCATCACAATCTGTCCACAGGAGCCTGAGGGTTGTAAGAAATAATAATATCTCTTGATCTCTAGCAATCAGCTCAAATATAATAACGTTTATTTATATTTTTAAGGAAACAAAGTATTTTTGAGATTATTTTATATACAATCCTGTAATAAGTAATACCTCCTTACCCTGAATATAAAGCAGAAGCCCCCACAGGAGAAAGCTCGGAGTGACCATCTTCATGTCTGTGGATTATGATATACAGGGTATAAGATTTCTCCTGTACAAGGAACCTTATATACAGAGACAGCTGAGATACTGAAATATGTAAATACAGGGGACATGCAAATGACATTGTTCTGCGTCACCGATCCCTTCTCTGTGACAAACTCTTCCCAGCGCAGCGAGCGAGAGATGTAAGAGACGTGACGTTTTATATTCACTTTTTTTTTTAGAATACTGGGAAATGATGCTTATAGTTTAGTTTAAATCTAGAATAGTTTATTAATATAGATACCCAATAAAATGCATGTTCTTCTTTTTATTTTCTACTGATTTTCTTTAAATATGGCTGATTTTCCAATTTGTTGTTTTTTAATTTCTGTCTTCATGAATGTGACATCAAACTTACCCTTTCCTATTATTCACCGGAAATTAAAAGATTTTTCTTTATTGAAAAGCCCTGACCCCTTGGTGCATTTATCTCATAAATGGGGTTGTACATAGAACGACAAATAATAATTACCCTCAATCCCCAGTAGGGGGCAGTAAACACCGTATTACAGGGTAGACACATAGAATATGATAGCAGATAAGAACTGTTTGGCCCGTCTAGTCTGCCCATTTTTCCTGATATTAAGACTTAGACCTTAATCAATACTTCTTCTTGTCTTAGCTACAGGAGCCATATACCTGTCCAATGTATGTTTAAATTCCCTCACTATATAAGATTCTACCGGTTCTACTGGAAGGTTGTTCCACCTATCCACCACCCTCGTAGTAAAGTAAAACTTCCTAATACAATAGAGATTCATTTTATGAATGAAACATGATCTTTTTACCTCTGGTGCCGATGCATTTCCCGGTTACAGATGTGATGACCCTCATTACCATTTTGGCTGTGGGTCATGTAGTCCACTGGAGGTCATCAGCTTCATTTTTTAAATAAAAAAATACAAAAAGTATTGATAGTTTTTTTTCATATTTTATTTATACATATGAGGGAAGGGGGGCTTTGATATGTGTAAGGTGACAAATTTGTATTTTCTTTCCATTTATTGACACTCTAGAGAGGGTGCAGAGAAGAACTGAAATGGTGAATGGTTTGCAGGATATAAATTATCTGGAAAAAGGGATCCCAATACGTATAGCTTGGAGGAGGGACGAGAGGGGGATATGATAGACAAATATTTAAAGTGATTTAACCCCTTAAGGACCAAGCCGTTTTTTTTCCCCCCTTTGTTTTAACACTTTTGCAGTACTCGTGTTTAGATGTAATTTTCTCCTCACCCATTTAGTGAACCCACACAAGTTATATATATATTGTTCAGGACAAGAAGGGCTTTTTTCAGATACAATCAAATCATCTAATTTTCTATAAAAGAAATGATGAAAAATAAAAAAACACTTTCTCACTTTTATTAGAAAAATCTTTTACTCATCCAAAAAAGCTAATGAAAAAACTGCTAACTGTCACGCACAGCGTATGGTAGAACATGTAATCAGGTAGAGCAGCGTGTGCAAGTACAATAGACAGAACACCAGAGTCCAGTACAGAATAGCCAATGAGCAAGCCAAGGTCAGGAAGCCAGAAGTCAGGATCGTTGCAGGGTAAGCCGAGGTCAGGAAGCCAGAAGTCAGAATCGTCGCGAGGAAAGCCAGAGTCAAACGCCAGGAAATCAGTAACAGGAATAAGACGAGTCGGTAACGGGAAATCAACAGGAACGCGTACTGAGAAAACACTATGCAAGATAGGTACAACCATCAGAAGGCAAAGCTGGAAGGTTTCTGAGGCTCTTAAATAGGAAGGGGAAGTGCAGACATCAATTAGCATTTTCCCGCCACAAATTCAAAATGCCGTTACGTCACTTCCGGTCTGCGGCCATCTTGGGATTGGCAAGATCTCAAATTCCTAAAAGGACCGGTAGTACCGGCTGGCGCCACTAGGTGGCGTGCGGAAGAACGTGTACATGCGGCAGGTGCGGACCAGGTTCCAGTAGGCGGTGGCTGTCGTGTGGAGTTGCGGGGTCTTCCCTGTCCTCGCGGCGGCAGAAGCTGTCTCGCGGAGGAGGGAGGTCTTCCTCTCCACCGCGGTGGTTGAAGCTGCTGTGGCAGGACGGGGGGCCTCCCCCTTCTCCGCGGCGGCTGAGGCTGTTGCGGTAAGGCGGGGGGTCTCCCCCTCCTCCGTGGCGGCTGATGCCGCTGTGGTGAAGCCGGCGGTCTCCCCCTTCTCCGTGGCGGCTGAAGATCCGCAGACCCGGAGGAACCGGCAGCCAGGTACGTTACACTAACCATAAAAAGCAGAACCCCCCCCACATTCATTTTTTCAATTAGACACCCCTTGGGTATCTGAAATGCTTTTATTTGAACTCTTTCCATGTCAAGATTTTTGGGAAGATACAGCAATTTATTTTTTTATTTATTTTTAGCACTTGCTCATAATAATAAACTTTTTTTTAACATTTTGCTGGAACTGGATGGTATGGTTCCCCTGATGGTGACATCACTGCATAATAATTTTTAAATGTTACCACATTTTTTTTTTTTTTTAACTATTTTTATTTTTTCCATTTTTTTTATTACTTTTAAAATATTTTAGTAATCACATTGTAATTAGAAAGCTGGCCTTTGGGCATTGACTTGCATGGTTCAATGCAGTACCTGTATTCAACCTACAAGGAGAGCCAGTGTTCTCAAGAGGGTCTGGAGAGACGCCATCTTGCGCGTTCTGGGGTGGCAATTTGTCACTGAATTCCTCTGCATTGTTGATCACCTCCTAAACTGACTCCCTGGGGAGGGGCCAGACTCATCCAACCATGTCTTTATGGCCCTTGTTTTGTGCGCTGGGGTGCTGTCACGCTGGAATAGAAAAGGGTCTTCCCCAAACTGTTCCCACAAAGATGGAAACTGAGTATTCTCCTTAATGTCTTGGTATGGCCCCCTTCAGCATTTATATTTTTTGTATATTCTGTATATGCAGTATTTTACTGGGAGGCTTAATACTGTAGCTAATTGTGTTATAGTCCCAAACACGTTATCCGTTGTAACATTTCTAGGAGTTGTATGATATGTGGGATTTCTATATGTGTGGACTATGATAGGCATGCCATTCTTGCCCTTAAAAAGCCATTCGTTTGGTGAAACCTGTTAGAATGAAGCGATCTGCTGCTCTTGGAGGATCTTGAGCTTGAACAGTGGCTCATATCACGATGCTACAAGCACTGAGGTCACATGCAGGTTGTAGAGGTAGATTTAAGAAAGCAGAAGACTCCAGCATAACATTTTTAGTTTCTTAATGATATTTGGTGCATGAAAAATATTTTCTATGTATATTTTTCCTTATTTTTACATCTGAGGACCCAATTATGTTATGAACTATACATATAATATAAGAAAGGCAGAGGAACAGAAATGAAGAAAACCTTTTTTTAATTACATCTTTTACCGGATTTGATAAGACGACCCCCCAAAATGTTAATATTAATTTAGAAAAAAAGAAAAAGCTTTACTAGTAAATATTATTTCAAATGTAAACTATTTTTCATATTTAATAAAAACTATGACTGAGAAAAATGCATTTTTTATTTTCTTTGCCAACCTGCCCCCCAGTTATGCACATCTGCTCCCAGGCTTACCACTCTGGCCCCCAAATAAGCCTTATATCTCCTTATATGCCACTCTGCCCCTCAGATATGCAACGCTGCCTCCCAGATAAGCCGTATGCCCCCTATATGCCATTGTGCCCCCCAGATATGCCTTATACCCCCTTATATGCCACTCTGCCTCCCAGATAAGCCTTATACCCCCTATATGTCACTGTGCCACCAGATAAGCCTTATATCCCCCTATATACCACTCTCCCTCCCTGATGCCACCCTGCCCCCCAGACTTACCACCTCCGTTTCTGCCGGCACTTCCACTGGGGCTTCTATGATGGAGCACGGGTCATGTCACGCCAGCACTCCGTCATAGAAGCCCCGGCGGAAGTGTCGGCACCAGCAGAGGTTACCAGAGAGGAGGGGGATCTGCATCTTAGTCCTAAAGTCAGACCTCAATTTGAGGTCCGCTTATAAGACGACCTTGAATATACGAGGGAAAATTTTTAGAGCATTCGAGCAAATACGGTAATTTGTTTGGTGCTGCTTTTTTTGTGTTTAACACTATATGTATTTACAGTTTGGTGGCAATCAGAACCAAATTTTATATGATCTGTTATGTGTTATGAGTCTGCGATTGGGTTTATTTGGTCATGGTGTTAATGGGTTAATCATTATAAATATGCACAACTAAAAAAATATATGCCCCCAACATCAACGTAAATGCCCCAGACTTTGGTGGGAACGCTCACTGATATTAGTGGGCGGTGCTGTCCTCGTCCCTCAAGGGTAGGCCCGGGTAGCCAGAACCCAGAAGTTCCCAGGTATGGTGATTAGATTCCAGAGATTCAGGATTCTCAGCTTTTCTCTTCAGATTTATAGTTACATTTTATAATCCTGGGAAGCATCATATTTAATTTTTTTTTTTTTTTTTATGTGCGCCACTTATTTTTTTTTTATTCACATCTATTTGGGCCAACTTGTCGAGTTTGACCTTCAGTAGACAGCACTCACTTTTATTAATGTGAGGGATACACTTATAGTGACTTCACAATATTCTATAAAAAAAAATTTGCGCTGTTTTGCACCTGTTTTGTTTAACGTTGATTATCTGTTAGTTATTTTTAGAAAAAATGTTTCAAAGAAAAGTAGCTTTGTGATTTGGAAAAGCTGTGTAGCAGTACTGCAGACTTTGCATATACATTCTGTGTTAGTGATTCGGGGCTAAACACCTGCGCTGAGCTTTAGAATATTTTTATGTTTCTATTCTGTATGATATAATAGAGATGGAAGAGGAAGGTTTTTGTGCGGCTCTGTATCACTGTGAGAGGGGTGTAACCCTGCTGACAGTAATAATCTGCTGCATCTTCTGCTTGCGCTCCGCTGATGGTTAAAGTGAAATCGGTTCCAAAACCGCTGCCGCTGAACCGCTCTGGGGTCCCGGTGAATCTGCTGCTGGCATAATAGATCAGGAGCTTTGGGGGTTGTCCTGGTTTCTGTTGGTACCAGGCTACATAGCTGTATACATTACTACTGGCTATACATGTCATGGTGACGCGTTCTCCTGGTGACACAGAGACAGAGTCTGGAGTCTGAGTCATCACAATCTGTCCACAGGATCCTGGGGGTTAGAAAAATAATATTTCTTGATCTCTAGCAATGAGCTCAAATATAATAACATGTATTTATATTTTTAAAAATATATATTATTTTATATACAATCCTGTAATAAGTATACCTACTTACCCTGAATATAAAGCAGAAGCCCCCACAGGAGAAAGCTCTGAGTGACCATCTTTATGTCTGTGGATTATCATATACAGGGTATAAGATTTCTCCGGTACAAGGAACCTTATATACAGTGACAGCTGAGATACTGAAATATGTAAATACAGAGGACATGCAAATGACATTGTTCTGCGTGGCTGATTTTCCAATATGTTGGTTTTTTTATTTTCTGTCTTCATAAATGCGGCATCAAACTTATATTTTCCTATGTATCAGATATGACAGACAAATAGTTAAAGTGAGTTAACAAAGTATGCAATAAGATGTCATAATGTAGAACTAGAAAGTCAGAGGCTTAGATGTGATGTAAGGATTTTTTACCGAGTATGGTGGTAGATAAGTGGAATAAACGTCCAGCAGAAGAGGCAGAGGTTAAATACATATTAGGTAGACATATTGCTATCCTCAATCTAAGAAGAATCCAAGAAGTATGAGGAAAGGGGCAGACTAGATAGGCGAATAGTTCTTATTCGCTTCAAAGTTTACGTTTCCAATGAATTGTGTTGTAACACTTGCATGTTTGTGAGGGCATATCTGTGCCGCAACTGTAACTGTTTCAGGCAAGGGCCTGCGAGTTGAATGAAAGCACAAATGGCCTCATCTGAAACATAAAATGTAGTTTAATCCCTTCACGACCCATGATGCACCAGGTACATAATGAAAAGATGTCCGTAAAGAACTAGTGACCTGGTGTGTCATAGGTTAAAAAATATTTCCGTTTGTTAATCGGGAGGGCACAGGAGTTCCAGGCAGACTAGTAACAGAGACAGAGCCCCCCAACCTGGGGGAGCAATCATTTAAGTTTCCCCCATCACATCCCAGATGCAGAAGGCAGTTCCATGGAAAAATAATTAACGTTCTTGTCTCCCCACACAAGTGTGGTGACCGACCCTGACCCTCCCTTTCTGCATGATCACTCTATTCTCCATTCGCTGATTCTGCAGCATTAACACCAGGGAATAATCGCAGTCAATTCTGTGTCCGTATGGAGCACCAGCATTAAAAGCGTTAAAAAATGGGGGGGGGGAGATCTTCAGCAGCAATGACTTGGAAGTCAAACTGCTGCAGAGCCAATCAAGAGTAGGCTGATGATGATTAGATCATTCCTGACCAATAGGAATGACCTGATCATTTTGACAACCACTTGATGACCCCCCCATCAGTGACAGTTTTTATAAGAGATGAAAAGAAATATTAAAAAAAAACACGTTATCAATTTCAGTTTCATGTTTTTAATTTTCTAAACATACATGTAAAAAAAAAATCAAAATGTATAATAATTTTTTTCCACTACAAGGGATGCACATTACAAATGTTGCCATGAGTTTACATACTTTTTCCCGTGATTTATCAAGTTAAACAATCTACTTCCCACATACACGTAAACAACCCACATAGGAAACACAATATATATTCTAGAACTCTCTCTAGTACACAGATGGTCTTTATTTTCTCCAGTTTTGTCATTATTTCTTCACAATTCTCTCTTCTTTTCCTATGTTATAGTAAAAGGTTTTCACACCTACTGCAGGCTTTCTCATATGTGCCAATGTGTTGGAGCTTCTTTGTAACATTTCTTCTATGTCCCTGATGGAATTAATCATCTCAGTTATAAGCGGTTTGGTTGCTGTTCTCCATTTCATAAATATGACAAACTTTGCTGCTACCAAAATAAAGTTTGTGAGTATGCACCTGACCATCACACCAACAGGGACTTTGATGACATTGCATTTTAAATAGTTGGTCCCTCCTTTGCAGCTATAACAGCTTCCACTCTTCTGGGAAGACTTTCCACAAGATTTTGGAGAGTTTCTGTGCCCATTCATCCAGTAGAGCATCTGTGAGGTCAGGCGCTGATGTTGGACGAGATGCCCGGCTCACAATTTCCGTTCCAGTTCATCCCAAAGGTGTAAAATGGGATTAAGGTCAGGGCTCTGTGCGGCCGGTCAAATTCTTCCACCTCTAGCTCATCCAACCATGTATTTATCATGCTGGAATAGAAAAGGGTCTTCCCCAAACTGTTCCCACAAAGTTGGATGCATAGTATTGTCCAAAATAACTTGGTATGTCGCCTTCAGCATTTATATTTTTTGTATATACTGTCTGTGTACAATTTTACTGGGAGGGTTAATATTGTAGCTCGTTGTTATAGTCCCCAACAGCTGAGGTTTACCATTGGACTATACAATGATCGGCCATAACATTCTGACCGCTTGTTATCATGGCATCTGTCAGCGGGTGGGATATATTAGGCAGCGAGTGAGCATTTCATCCTCAAAGTTGATGGCTAGACAACTTGTGGGGTGTTCTTGGTCTGCAGCGGTCAATAGCTATCAAGGAATCTATTCCTGAGAACCTAATTATGTTATGAACTATACATATAATATAAGAGGAGAGGAACATAAATGAAGGAAACAGACTCCTTTTTATGTCAAAGTCCTTTTAATTAGGGTTTTTAATTTGTTTCGTGCTGTTCTTTTATGTGATTTAACACTAAATGTGTTTATTGCTTTGGTGTCAATCAGAACTAAATTTTATATGATCTATTATGTGTTACATTATGAGTCCATGATTGTGGTTATTTGGTCATGTTGTTAATGGGTTCAGCATATATTTAGTTTAATGCCCAAAAGGCATATTTTCAGAGTTAAAGCCAGTCTTATAATGACATAAGATCTAGTTACATTAAAAAAAAGTCTCCACACTGCCTTGCAAGCTGTCACATACCTTGCATCCATATATGCTTCAACTTCAATATACATCCCTTATAACTATCATTATAAATACGCACAACTAAAAAATATTTGGCCCCAACGTCAACGGAAACACCCCAGACTTCAGTGGCACCGCCCACCGACATCAGCAGAACCGCCTGGTGCTGTCCTCGTCCCGGAAGGGTAGGCTCCGAGTAGCCGGAACCCACAAGTTCCCAGGTATGGTGATTAGATTCCAGAGATTCAGGATTAACAGCTTTTCTCTTCAGAGTTATAGTTACATTGATAATCCTGGGAAGCATCATATTTCATTTTTTTTTATATATTTTCCTTTTTTATTCACTTCAATTTGGGCCAACTTGTGGAGTTTGACCTTTAGTAGACAGCACTCACTTTTATTAGTGTGAGGGACAAACTTATAGTGACTTCACAATATTCTATAAATTATTTTTTTGTGCTTATTTGCACTGTTTTGTTTAACGTTGATTTATCTGTAGCTTTGTGATTTGGAAAAGCTGTGTAACAGTACTGCAGACTTTGCATATACATTCTGTGTTAGTGATTCGGGGCTAAACAGCTGTGCTGAGCTTTAGAATATTTTTATCAGCGGTTTCTATTCTGTATGATATAATAGAGATGGAAGAGGAAGGTTTTTGTACGGCTCTGTATCACTGTGAGAGGGAAGCTGTCACTCTGCTGACAGTAATAATCTGCTGCATCTTCTGCTTGCGCTCTGCTGATGGTTAAAGTGAAATCAGTTCCGTACCCGCTGCCGCTGAACCGCTCTGGGGTCCCGGTGTTTCTGCTGCTGGTATAATAGATCAGGAGCTTTGGGGGTTGTCCTGGTTTCTGTTGGTACCAGTTCAACCGGTCGCTGCTAACAACAGAACTGGCTTTACATGTCATGGTGACGCGTTCTCCTGGTGACACAGAGACAGAGTCTGGAGTCTGAGTCATCACAATCTGTCCACAGGAGCCTGAGGGTTGTAAGAAATAATAATATCTCTTGATCTCTAGCAATGAGCTCAAATATAATAACGTTTATTTATATTTTTAAGGAAACAAAGTATTTTTGAGATTATTTTATATACAATCCTGTAATAAGTAATACCTCCTTACCCTGAATATAAAGCAGAAGCCCCCACAGGAGAAAGCTCGGAGTGACCATCTTCATGTCTGTGGATTATCATATACAGGGTATAAGATTTCTCCTGTACAAGGAACCTTATATACAGTGACAGCTGAGATACTGAAATATGTAAATACAGGGGACATGCAAATGACATTGTTCTGCGTCACCGATCCCTTCTCTGTGACAAACTCTTCCCAGCGCAGCGAGCGAGAGATGTAAGAGACGTGACATTTTCCATTCAGTTGTTTTTTAGAATACTGGGAAATGATGCTTGTAGTTTAGTTTAAATCTAGAATAGTTTATCAAACTTACCTTTTCCCATTTTTCACCTGAAATTAAAACATTTTTCTTTATTGAAAAGCCCTGACCCCTTGGTGCATTTATCTAACATACAGGGTTGTACATAGAACGACAAATTAAAATTACCCTCAGACCCCTGTAGGGGGCAGTAAACACCGTATCACAGGGTAGACACATAGAATTTGATAGCAGATAAAAACTGTTTGGCCCATCTAGTCTGCCCATTTTTCTTGCTATAAAGAATGCCTTTTTTTTAACGAAACATGATCTAGGCTTCAAATGTATTTACCCCTTTTTACCTCTGGTGCAGATGCATTTCTCAGTTACAGATGTGAGGATGCTCATTTGGGCTGTAGGTCATGTAGTCCACAGCTTCATTTTTTAAATTCAAAATAATAAAAAAGTTCAATATTAATTATTGATTGTTTTTTACACATTTTATTTTGACATATGAGGGAAGGGGGCTTCGATATGTGTAAGGTAACAAATTTGTATTTTCTTCCCATTTATTGACACTCTAGAGAGGGTGCAGAGAAGGGCAACTGAAATGCTGAATGGTTTGCAGGATAAGAGGGTTATAATCTAGAACTAGAAAGTCAGAGGCTTAAATGTAATGTAAGGATTTTTTACTGGGTAGCGTGTTAGATAAGTAGAAGAGGCAGAGGTTAAATTCATATTAGGTAGACATATTGCTATCCTGAATCTAAGAAGAGACCAAGAAGTATGAGGAAAGGGGCAGACTAGATAGGTGAATGGCTCTTATTCCCTTCAGATTTTATGTCTCTATTGAATTGTGTTGTGACATTTGCAAAATAACTTACATGCTCTCTAATAAGCATGTTTGTGAGGGGATATCTGTGCCGCAACTGTAACTGTTTCAGGCAAGGGCCTGTGAGTTGAATGAAAGCACAAATGGCATCATCTGAAACATGCAGTTTAACCCCTTCACGACCAATGATGCACCAGGTACATCATGAAAAGATGTCCGTAGATAATTAACGACCTGAGGTGTCATAGGTTAAAAAATATTCCTGAGTGTCAACCTGGGGGAGCAATCATTTAGGCTTACCCCATAATTGCTGGTTTCCCCCTACTGTATCCTAGATGGCAAAGGCATCTTCAAGGACAAATAATTAACTTTCTTGTGCCCCTACACAAGTGTGGTGACCGACCCTGACCCTCCCCTACTGCATGATCACTCTATTCTCCATTTGCTGATTCTGCAGCATTAACAGCAGGGATTAATCGCAGTCAATTCTGTGTCCGTATGGAGCACCAGCAATAAAAGCGTTAAAAAATGTGGGGGGGGGAATCTTCATCAGCAATGACTTGGAAGTCAAACTGCTGCAGAGCCAATCAAGAGTAGGCTGATGATGATCAGATCATTCCTGACCAATAGGAATGACCTGATCATTTTGACAACCACTTGATGACCCCCCCCATCAGTGACAGTTGTTATAAGAGATAAAGAGAAATAATAAAAAAAAAACCACGTTATCAATTTCAGTTTCATGTTTTTAATTTTCTAAACGTACATGTAAAAAAAAAAATCAAAATGTATAATAATTTATTTCCACTACAAGCAGGGCCGGACTGGGACTGAAAAGCAGCCCTGGAAAAATTTGGAGACCAGCCCCATATAGTTTATCTCACGGTGAAGCTCTTATACCCACGCGCACCCGTTATACACACCCGAGTCACACTATGTGCCATTCTTTTTATCTCATTATTTGTATTAAAATGCCAGAAAGCAAAAGTGTTAAAAGGCCCTAATAAATGAAATACATTACACATAATGGGATCAAAACATTTACTACTGCGAAGATTTTTAGATGAAAGAGTTCCATTTTATTCAGTGGAACAAAACACTGATCACATTATTCTTCACGATATTCTGGTAAGAAACTTTTATTTCTTTATTAATTCATGTAGACTATTTTTTTCCATATTTAATAAAAGCTATGATTGAGACATGTTTGGTTTTTATTTCCTTTCATTTGACAACCTACCCCCGAGTTATGCACCTCTGCCCCCAGGCTTGCCACTCTGCCCCCTGATATGCCTTCTAACCCCCTATATGCCACTCTGCCTCCAGAAATGCCTTATACCCCCTATATGCCACTCTGTCCCATGATATGCCTTCTAACCCCCTATATTCCACTCTGCCATATAGGGGGTTAAAAGGCATATCATGGGACAGAGTGGCATATAGGGGGGTATAAGGCATTTCTGGAGGCAGAGTGGCATGAAGGGGGTTAAAAGGCATATCATGGGGCACTCTGCCTCCAGAAAAGACTTATGCCCCCCTATATGCCACTCTGCCTCCCTGATATGCTTTATACCCTCCTATATGCCACTCTGCCCCATAATATGCCTTTTAATCCCCTATATGCCACTCTGCCTCCAGAAATGCCTTTTACTCCCTATGTCACTCTGCCTCCAGGAATGCCTTATACCCCCCATATGCCACTCTGCCTCCCTGACATGCCCCAACCCTCCTATATGCCCCTCTGCCCCGTGATATGCCTTTTAACCCCCTTTTTGCCACTCCACCTCCAGATATGCCTTTTGACCCCCTATATGTCACTCTGCATCCAGAAATGCCTTATACCCCTATATGCCACTCTGTCCCATGATATGCCTTCTAGCCCCCTATATTCCACTCTGCCATATAGGGGGTTAAAAGGCATATCATGGGACAGAGTGGCATATAGGGGGGTATAAGGCATTTCTGGAGGCAGAGTGGCATAAAGGGGGTTAAAAGGCATATCATGGGGCACTCTGCCTACAGAAAAGCCTTATGCCCCCTATATGCCACTCTGCCTCCCCAATATGCTTTATACCCTCCTATATGCCCCTCTGCCCCATGACATCCCTTTTAACTCCCGTTATGCCACTCTGCCTCCAGATATGCTGTTGACCCCCTATATGTCACTCTGCATCCAGAAATGCCTTATACCCCTATATGCCACTCTGGCATATAGGGGGTTAAAAGGCATATCATGGGACAGAGTGGCATATAGGGGGTATAAGGCATTTCTGGAGGCAGAGTGGCATGAAGGGGGTTAAAAGGCATATCATGGGGCACTCTGCCTCCAGAAAAGCCTTATGCCCCCTATATGCCACTCTGCCTCCCCGATATGCTTTATACCCTCCTATATGCTCCTCTGCCCCATGATATACCTTTTAACCCCCTTTATGCCACTCTGCCTCCAGATATGCCTTTTGACCCCCTATATGTCACTCTGCATCCAGAAATGCCTTATACCCCTATATGCAACTCTGGCATATAGGGGGTTAAAAGGCATATCATGGGAAAGAGTGGCATATAGGGGATATAAGGCATTTCTGGAGGCAGAGTGGCATATAGGGGGACACACTTACATACACACATGCCGATTTTTTTTGTTTTTAACAAATACAAAAAACATTATACAGTACAAAAATACATTATTTTACTCACCTTCTACTTCTCTTGACTGGTAGCTGCACACTATTCTCCTCTATGCTGACAGGATGCCACTGACCTGACATCCGGTGCTGCAGCAGTGCGAGGGGGCGGAGCTTCCACTATGCGGCCATCAGATTGCCGAGAATGTAATCTAAACGGCCGATGCGTGCTGATGCCGCCGGCCGGAGCTACTTTAACACTTTTTTTTTTATTTATATGGTAAGCTGGATCGGCTCGCCATATAATTAAAAAAAAAGTATTAAAGCAGAGGCGGCCGGCGGCATCAGCACGCATCGGCCGTTCAGATTACATTCCCAGCAATCTGATGGCCGCATAGTGATGGGAGCAGCGTGAGGGGTGAAAGGTCAGTGCTAGGGGGCGGAGCTTTCACCCCTCACACTGCTCCCATCACTAGACGGCCATCGCATACGGCTGCTGGGTGCTGATGCCGGCCGGGCGGCCGGCCGCATCAGTACCCAGCGGCCGCTTTGATTAGCTTTCGGGCAGCCTGGGGGGCAGCTCAGCGGCTGTCTTCATGGCCGCCCAGCCCACGGACCTTCCGGCCCACCGGGAAATTTCCCGGTATCCCGGTGGGCCAGTCCGGCCCTGACTACAAGGAATGCACATTACAAATGTTGCCATTAGTTTATATACTTTTTTCCCGTGATTTATCAAGTTAAACAATCTACTTCCCACATACACGTAAACAACCCACATAGGAAACACAATATATATTCTAGAACTCTCTCTAGTACACAGATGGTCTTTATTTTCTCCAGTTTTGTCATTATTTCTTCACAATTCTCTCTTCTTTTCCTATGTTATAGTAAAAGGTTTTCACACCTACTGCAGGCTTTCTCATATGTGCCAATGTGTTGGAGCTTCTTTGTGACATTTCTTCTATGCCCCTGATGGAATTAATCATCTCAGTTATAAGTGGTTTGGTTGCTGTTCTCTATTTCATAAATATAACAAATTTTGCTGCTACCAAAATAAAGTTTGTGAGTATGCACCTGACCATCACACCAACAGGGACTTTGATGACATTGCATTTTAAATAGTTGGTCCCTCCTTTGCAGCTATAACAGCTTCCACTCTTCTGGGAAGACTTTCCACAAGATTTTGGAGAGTTTCTGTGCCCATTCATCCAGTAGAGCATCTGTGAGGTCAGGCGCTGATGTTGGACGAGATGCCCGGCTCACAATTTCCGTTCCAGTTCATCCCAAAGGTGTAAAATGGGATTAAGGTCAGGGCTCTGTGCGGCCGGTCAAATTCTTCCACCTCTAGCTCATCCAACCATGTATTTATGGATCTTGCTTTGTGCACTGGGGGGCACAGTCATGCTGGAATAGAAAAGGGTCTTCCCCAAACTGTTCCCACAAAGTTGGATGCATAGTATTGTCCAAAATAACTTGGTATGTCGCCTTCAGCATTTATATTTTTTGTATATACTGTCTGTGTACAATTTTACTGGGAGGGTTAATATTGTAGCTCGTTGTTATAGTCCCCAACAGCTGAGGTTTACCATTGGACTATACAATGATCGGCCATAACATTCTGACCGCTTGTTATCATGGCATCTGTCAGCGGGTGGGATATATTAGGCAGCGAGTGAGCATTTCATCCTCAAAGTTGATGGCTAGACAACTTGTGGGGTGTTCTTGGTCTGCAGCGGTCAATAGCTATCAAGGAATCTATTCCTGAGAACCTAATTATGTTATGAACTATACATATAATATAAGAGGAGAGGAACATAAATGAAGGAAACAGACTCCTTTTTATGTCAAAGTCCTTTTAATTAGGGTTTTTAATTTGTTTCGTGCTGTTCTTTTATGTGATTTAACACTAAATGTGTTTATTGCTTTGGTGTCAATCAGAACTAAATTTTATATGATCTATTATGTGTTACATTATGAGTCCATGATTGTGGTTATTTGGTCATGTTGTTAATGGGTTCAGCACATATTTAGTTTAATGCCCAAAAGGCATATTTTCAGAGTTAAAGCCAGTCTCAGGCTAGGTTTCCACTTGGGTTTTTGTCCGGCGTTTTTTTCTTGATGAAAAATGCCAGGAAAACTGCCAAGAAAACTGCCACTGCATTTACCTGCGTTTTGGCGTTTTTTCTGGAGTTTTTTTCTGGCGTTTTAGCCTTTCTGTGGAAATTGCTTTTTTTGACCTTAGGCAGTTTTTCCAGCCTTTACAAGTTAGAAGTTTCACCCAGCTAAAAGGGATTAGGATAAATGGCAAGTATCTGCCCTCTCCTGATGTCATAGACCCTTTTGTCTCTTTTCTGTGGTTTGTAAGGCATGCTTTATTCCGAATGTCTGCTCCTCTGGGAAGATTGGCCCCAAATGATGGTGCAAATTGTTTGCTGTTGCTTTTGGCACGCAGGATCCAGTTGATGTGTTGGGTATGTTTGTTTGTAATGGCATGTTTGTTCCAAATGGTGTAAAATTCAATATGAACCAGTCCAGGACTTTGTTTTGTGTGAAACTGTTTGTTTTCAGCCTATTTCTCGTAGGACACACAGATACTGGGTCCATCCTCTGCATTGTAACTGTGGAAAAAACGCCATAAAAAACGCCAAGACAGTAAACCCACATGGCTTTTTCATGGCGTTTTTTCTCTCCCATAGACTTCTATTGGAGAAAAACGCCAAGATTTCCTTGCAAAAAACGCCAGAGTGTGAACATGCTGCGATTTTGAAAAACTGCCACAGAGCCCAAAAAAGCAGAAAAACGCCAAAGAGGACTGAAAAAACGCTAGACAGAAAAACTTGAATTTTACACCATTTGGAACAAACATGCCATTACAAACAAACATACGCGACTGGATCCTGCATGCCAAAAGCAACAGCAAACAATTTGCACCATCATTTGGGGCCAATCTTCCCAGAGGAGCAGACATTCGAAATAAAGCATGCCTTACAAACCACAGAAAAGAGACAAAAGGGTCTACCAAGTAAATGAAATCAGGAGGGGGCAGATACTTGCCATTTATCCTAATCCCTTTTAGCTGGGTGAAACTTCTAACTTGTAAAGGCTGGAAAAACTGCCTAAGGTCAAAAAAAGCAATTTCCACAGAAAGGCTAAAACGCCAGAAAAAACTCCAGAAAAAACGCCAAAACGCAGGTAAATGCAGTGGCAGTTTTCTTGGCAGTTTTCCTGGCGTTTTTCATCAAGAAAAAAACGCCGGACAAAAACCCAAGTGGAAACCTAGCCTTATAATGACATAACATCTAGTTACATTTAAAAAAGTCTCCACACTGCCTTGCAAGCTGTCACATACCTTGCATCCATATATGCTTCAACTTCAATATACATCCCTTATAACTAGCATTATAAATATGCACAACTAAAAAAATATATGGCCCCAACGTCAACGGAAACACCCCAGACTTTGTTGGTACCGCCCACCGACATCAGCAGAACCGCCAGGTGCTGTCCTCGTCCCGGAAGGGTAGGCTCCGAGTAGCCGGAACCCACAAGTTCCCAGGTGTGGTGATTAGATTCCAGAGATTCAGGACTCTCAGCTTTTCTCTTCAGATTTTTAGTTACATTGATAATCCTGGGAAGCATCATATTTCATTTTTTTTATTTTACATATTTTCCTTTTTTATTCACTTCAATTTGGGCCAACTTGTGGAGTTTGACCTTTAGTTGGCAGCACTCATTTTTATTAGTGTGAGGGATAAACTTATAGTGACTTCACAATATTCTATAAATTATTTTTTTGTGCTTATTTGCACCTGTTTTGTTTAACGTTGATTATCTGTAGCTTTGTGATTTGGAAAAGCTGTGTAACAGTACTGCAGACTTTGCATATACATTCTGTGTTAGTGATTCGGGACTAAACACCTGCGCTGAGCTTTAGAATATTTTTATCAGCGGTTTCTATTCTGTATGATATAATAGAGATGGAAGAGGAAGGTTTTTGTACGGCTCTGTATCACTGTGACAGGGTCGCTGTAACCCTGCTGACAGTAATAATCTGCTGCATCTTCTGCTTGCGCTCCGCTGATGGTTAAAGTGAAATCAGTTCCCAACCCGCTGCCGCTGAACCGCTCTGGGGTCCCGGTGTATCTGCTGCTGGCAGCATAGATCAGGAGCTTTGGGGGTTGTCCTGGTTTCTGTTGGTACCAGGCTACATAGCTGTTAACATTACTACTGGCTTTACATGTCATGGTGACGCGTTCTCCTGGTGACACAGAGACAGAGTCTGGAGTCTGAGTCATCACAATCTGTCCACAGGATCCTGAGGGTTGTAAGAAATAATATCTCTTGATCTCTAGCAATCAGCTCAAATATAATAACGTTTATTTATATTTTTAAGGAAACAAAGTATTTTTGAGATTATTTTATATACAATCCTGTAATAAGTATACCTCCTTACCCTGAATATAAAGCAGAAGCCCCCACAGGAGAAAGCTCTGAGTGACCATCTTCATGTCTGTGGATTATCATATACAGGGTATAAGATTTCTCCGGTACAAGGAACCTTATATACAGTGACAGCTGAGATACTGAAATATGTAAATACAGGGGACATGCAAATGACATTGTTCTGCGTCACCGATCCCTTCTCTGTGACAAACTCTTCCCAGCGCAGCGAGCGAGAGATGTAAGAGACGTGACGTTTTCTATTCACTTTTTTTTTTTGGCAAACGATGCTTGTTTGTTTAGTTAAAATCTAGAATAGTTTATTAATATAGATACTCAATAAAATGCATGTTCTTCTTTTTATTTTCTCCTGATTTTCTTTAAATATGGCTGATTTTCCAATATGTTGTTTTTTAATTTCTGTCTTCATGAATGTGACATCAAACTTACCCTTTCCTATTATTCACCTGAAATTAAACATTTTTCTTTATTGAAAAGCCCTGACCCCTTGGTGCATTTATCTAACATACAGGGTTGTACATAGAACGACAAATTAAAATTACCCTCAGACCCCTGTAGGGGGCAGTAAACACCGTATCACAGGGTAGACACATAGAATTTGATAGCAGATAAGAACTGTTTGGCCCGTCTAGTCTGCCTATTTTTCCTGATATAAAGACTTAGACCTTAATCAGTCCTCCCCCTTGTTTTAGATTCAGGAGTCATTTACCTATTGCAAGTATGTTTGAATCCACTCACTGTATCAGCTTGTACTCTGCTTCTTAAAGGCCGTTCCACTTATCTACCACCCTCTCAGTAATGTAAAACTCCCTAATGCAATAGGGATTGATTTTATGACAAAATGCCATAATTATGAATGAAACATGATCTAGGCTACAAATGTTTTTTTCTCTTTTTACTTCTGGTGCAAATGCATTTATAGGTTATGACAGATGTGATGATCCTTATTACCATTATGTCTGTGGATAAAGAGAGATGTAGTCCATAGGAGGTCATACGATTCATATTTTAAATTAAATATGCCACTGAACCAGGGCTGCAGAGGACTCTTTACCGTGTTCTCGGGTTGTTTCCGCCTGTTCCACCTTTCCCACAGGTGTATAATCACACCCTTATGTTTCTAGTCCCGTTGGATCCCCGTTTCCCTTGCCCTGTGCCTGACCAGGTCTTAGCTGTAATGCTCCGGAACTGTTTAGCAGCTAGGATCCATAGGAATGCTCGCTGACTTTAACCCTAAATATCTCGGATGCCCATGGCCCCACCAGAGCGCCCTTTTGTATATCTGCCAAGTGAGTGGTGGGGTACCAGCGAGAGGTGATTGGGAGCTCACTGGGAAACCCTGTTTTCTAGCATCTCCATTAGACCGAGGTTCAGCAACCACGGCTATGGAGCCTCCAGCTGTTTGTATTGCGGACTGTCCCAGGAAACTTTCAAACTGCTGCCACCCGGAGTCCTGACCACGGATCACGTCGGTATCCTTGATACTCTGGGTTCTTTGTTCCCTTGGGATCACCCCCCGAAAAAAGGTGACTCTGGGTTATACGGGCATTTCTGTGTTTGGTGGTGGGATTGTGACGCGAGGCTGTCTGGACAGGGTATTGTTTAGTTAATGTGATTAAGCTCCTTATCTGATAGAGTGGTGTATATAAAGCTTTGCTTTCCTTCAATAAAGTGCTCTTGTTTTCCACCTCAACATTGATTCTGTCTGATGGTTGGGGTGGGCTGCTATGACAACGTATTTTCCTTTTCACAGGGACTTTGATGACATCACATTCTAAATACATAGACATTAATATGTAGCTGTTCCCTCCTTTGTTGCTATAACAGCTTCCACTCTTCTAGGAAGGCCTCTCTGGATCCCAGTTAATGAGATCCTTAACCCAGAAATCTGTCCGGGGCTTCAAAATGTGCACAAAAAAGTACAGAAATAGAAATACTTGCCTAACAAGTGATCTAAGTAATATATATGTATATGTAGCTTTATGAATCCTCAATATTTATACTTAAGCAAAGCATTTCTAAATAGCATTGATCACATTTCTGTTGTATGTTTATATTATTTATTTCATGAGCACCCCAGAATCTGTATTTAAATGCTCACTTTCCTTTTAACTAACTGAACAAGAACCCATCTGTAATGCTAAAAACGGGGCAACTGTCCAGGGCCCAACACTCTTCAGGGGTAGATATTCGCATGCGCTGTGATGTTGATGATGATGCGGTTGATGATCTTGTGGGAGCCAAAAAGTAGAAAATCTATGAAAGGCTCCTCTGACTCTGAACCCAACTCTTCGTAGATGTGTATTAGAACGCTGCATCTAGTCTCCTGTAATGGTTTTATACTTTTCTTCAATAAACATGGCTTTCTGCCTTCATGAATGTGATATTAAACTTACTTTTTTCCTTTACTGAAAACACTATTTTACGTAAAAGCCCTGACACCCTTAGTAAATGTATCTAATACGCGGCTTCCAGCTGGAGTCTCGGTAGAAAAAACTCATTGCAATACTGTTAAAAATAGTTTTTTTTGTCCTTTCATTTTCATATTAAATTATAGAGTATATAAGTGAGAATGGTTTCAGAGGAAAGCCCTAATTTTCCTGAAAAAAATAATTTATGTTTTGTGTTGGTACAATAAATGAGAGAAGAGGGAATAACAATGAAACCAAAATATATAGCAAAATACTGAGACCCTCTGTGTCTTCGAGTGGAAACTAATAAAACTGTATCCTTAAAGGGTTAAACATGCAAAAGTTCTGTATGAGGGAGAGAAGATGGCGACACCACCACACTACAGAAATATTTCACCTGTGATCGCTTGTAGTGAACTTACTCATAAGCTATATGGATGGCTCCAAGGTCTACGTTGCCAGCGAGGTTTAGATGGCAGGAAAGGGGTTAACGGCAGGGGCGGGCTGGGCCGGGGGGCAGGGGGGCCAGACGGACGACCGGCAGACGAGCATTCAATGCGGCTGCGGCCGCAAAGTTAAAAACTAGGCGTCATGCGTACCTGGCGGGGAGGGAGGGGGCGGTCCGCCCCGGCTGCCGCTCATCTGAGGGGTGCCACCATGCCGGCACGCCTTCAGAAACGATGCGCGCAGCAACTGTGGCTGTGCGCCGGGACTTGATGTCAAATCCCTGCGCACAACACTGAAGCCACGCCCACCGTCTTCCGCGCTCAGTGCACAGGACAGGAAGAAGAAGAAGAGGAGGAAAAGTGAGAGTGAAAGAAGAAAAGGTAGGAGAGAGTGGATTAGTAAGTGTGTGAGAGTGATGGGTGTTATGCTGAATGTAAGTGTGTGAGAGTGATGGGTGTTATGCTGAATGTAAGTGTGTGAGAGTGATGGGTGTTATGCTGAATGTAAGTGTGTGAGAGTGATGGGTGTTATGCCTAATGTAAGTGTGTGAGAGTGATGGGTGTTATGCTGAATGTAAGTGTGTGAGAGTGATGGGTGTTATGCTCAGGGCCGGCCTTTGGGGTGTGCGACCTGTGCGACCGCACAGGGCGCCACACTCCAGGGGGCGCCGCCGCGGGGTCCGCCACCGCCGCGGGGTCCGCTGCCGCCAGTAGCGTACGTAGCGGGGGGGGGCGGTCCGCACCGGGTGCCGCTCATCAGGGAGGCACCCGGCACCCCTCCAGAGACGGACAATAATGTCCGCCGCTGGAGGAGCAGGCTCGCAAGGGAGCGGTATCGGAGGTCTTTAACAGACCTCCGGCTCCCTTGAGTGATTTTAAGCCGGTTCAAGGATCTCCCTTGAACCCGGCTTAAAATCGCTCAAGGGAGCCGGAGGTCTGTTAAAGACCTCCGATATCGCTCCCTTGTGATCCGCGCGGCAACAGCTGCTGTGCGCCGGGGTTTGTTGTCAGAACCCGGCGCACAACACTGAAGCCGCGCCCACCGCTGTCCGTGCCCTCTGACCCGGAAGAAGACAAAGACGACAGAAGAACTGAAGAAGAGGAGCGAAGAGGAGGAAAAGAAGCTGTAAGGAGAAAAGAGGAAAGGTAGGAAAGCATTCAGTGAGAGTGGATGTATATGTGTGGATTAGTGTATATGTGTGGATTGGTATATGTGTGGATTGGTGTATATGTGTGGATTAGTGTATATGTGTGGATTGGTGTATATGTGTGGATTGGTATATATGTGTGGATTGGTATATATGTGTGTGGATTGGTATATATGTGTGAATTGGTGTATATGTGTGGATTGGTGTATATGTGTGGATTGGTGTATATGTGTGGATTGGTGTATATGTGTGGATTGGTGTATATGTGTGGATTGGCGTATATGTGTGGATTGGCATATATGTGTGGATTGGTATATATGTGTGTGGATTGGTATATATGTGTGGATTGGTATATGTGTGGATTGGTATATGTGTGGATTGGTATATATGTGTGTGGATTGGTATATATGTGTGAATTGGTATATATGTGTGGACTGGTATATGTGTGGATTAGTGTACGTGTGGATTGGTATACGTGTGGATTGGTATACGTGTGGATTAGTATGTGTGGATTGGTATGTGTGTGGATTGGTGTATGTGTGTGGATTGGTATATGTGTGGATTGGTATGTGTGTGGATTGGTATGTGTGTGGATTGGTATACGTGTGGATTGGTATACGTGTGGATTGGTATACGTGTGGATTGGTATACGTGTGGGTTGGTATACGTGTGGGTTGGTATACGTGTGGGTTGGTATACGTGTGGGTTGGTATACGTGTGGATTGGTATACATGTGGATTGGTATGCGTGTGGATTGGTAAGTGTGTGAGAGTGATGGGTGTTATGCTGTACCATTTCCAATGTATTTTTCATGATCTAATTATGCTCTAAAAGTACATCATAACTCCCATCACTCTATACTGTTCCATACAGTGGCAGAGCTGGGAGGCAGAGGCCTTGCACCCCCACCGCAGGACTCCTGAAAGGTAAGTGAACTTCAAAGAGGGAAAGGGTAGATAGTTAGGAGGGGGTAGATAGGGAGAAGGGAGTGAGGCAGGGGAAAGGGGGTAGATAGGGAGAAGGGAGTGAGAAGGGGTAGATGGGGCAGAAGGGAGTGAGATAGGGGTAGATAGGGCAATCATACTCCTATCATGCCAAGTCTGCGAGTACATCCTGGAATCTGGGTATTGCTGTTAATCATATATATATATATATATATGATTATATATATATATATATATATATATATATATATAATATTGTTATTTAATTGTTTTGTCCTATTTTGGTGTGTTACTTACTTTAAATAAAAGTGTTAGATTTCTTTATGGTGTGGGGGGGGGGTCATATTCGGTTTTGGCCAGGTAAATGCTGCACTTTCGGTTTCAGTCTATTATTCGTTTCGGTGCATCCCTACTACTAAGCCAGACAATGAAGTGGTAGGCCTACACCACATCAATGTTTGGCGTAGTATATAGTGATAAGGGTTTTGTTACAAGTTTTTATTCCTTTCTTTTTTTGGGATGGGGGGGCGCCAGAGGAGTAGTCCGCACAGGGCGCCAGAACACCTAAGGCCGGCTCTGGTTATGCTGAATGTTTGTGAATGAGGGTTTCAGATAGCATGGATGTGTAAGTGTTGGGGGATAGCTTGGCATAGGGAGTCCGTAATCACATTCCTTTCATGCCCAGATTCCAGCATGTAGTGGCTGCCTAGGCATGATAGGAGTGTGATTGCTGTTATAAATTATTTTTTGGTCCAACTTCGGTGTGTTAACACTTTTATTGGACAGAATAATCCAATGACAGTATTAATATACATATACATATATATATATATATAATTGCAAACAGCAATCACACTCCTATCATGCTAAGTCAGCCAGCACATGCTAGAACCTAGGCATGATAGGATTGTGATTGTTGTTATATATATATGTGTATATGATTTTTTTTTGTCTAATTTTGGTGTTACTTTTAATAAAGTATTTTAAAGGTTTTTTTTTTTTTTTTTTTTCAGTTTTGGCCAAGTGAATGCTGAATTTTTAGTTTCAGTCCAGAATTTTCATTTCGGTGCATCCCTACTATATACTATGCCAGTCACTAAAGTGGTAAGCCTACACCACATCAATGTTTGGCTTAGTATATAGTGATAGGGGTTGTCAGTGTCTGGCTCAATGTATAGGCACACATTGACGGTGGTGCGGCGTAATCCCTAAGTATATGATAACAATTTTGCTGTACCCCTGTCAATGTTTGCCTAAACATAGAAACTATGCAGTTTTAAAGTGTGTGTGTGTGTGTGTGGGGGGGGGGTGCCACATACAGGGTCTGCCACAGGTGCCAAATACTGTAGGTACGCCCCTGCATCATGCGGCTGTCAGACCCAACGGCCATGCCTCAGCTCCTCTTCCCACGTCTTAAAAGGGGTGTGATGAAGAGCTGAGGCATGCGGTGTGTGCACGCCGGCCACTTTAATTTCATTAGGCGCTGGTGGAGTGACTGCCGCACGACGGCCACTTTCAATGTCGCTCGCAGCCGCTTTGATGGTGCAATGGGCCAGTTGACTAGACTTGCCCCTCAGGCCTTAGGCTGCCAGCCCTCCCCTGGTTAACGGTAAGTGGAAATATATATTTGCACAGGTTACAGGCTGTCGGTGGCCAAGGGACAGATTTTTACTCCCAACCTTATATATTCCAATAAATGAATTGTTTTGCCATCTTTATCACAACGTCAGTCATGTACAGTCAGTCAAGGTAACTCTTCAAATGAATGACTGCGGCGATTAAACCCCAGAGATTCGGGACTCTCAGCTTTTCTGTCCAGATTTATAGTTACATTGATTATCTGTTAGGTATATTTAGAAAAGTTTCAAAGAAAAGTAGCTTTGTGATTTGGAAAAGCTGTGTAACAGTACTGCAGACTTTGCATATACATTCTGTGTTAGTGATTCGGGGCTAAACACCTGCGCTGAGCTTTAGAATATTTTTATCAGTGGTTTCTATTCTGTATGATATAATAGAGATGGAAGAGGAAGGTTTTTGTACGGCTCTGTATCACTGTGAGTGGGAAGCTGTAACTCTGCTGACAGTAATAATCTGCTGCATCTTCTGCTTGCGCTCCGCTGATGGTAAAAGTGAAATCAGTTCCCGACCCGCTGCCGCTGAACCGCTCTGGGGTCCCGATGTATCTGCTGCTGGCATCATACATCATGGCATCCCAGCGCAGCGAGTGAAAGATGTAAGAGACGTGACATTTTCCATTCACTTTTTTAGAATACTGGCAGACGTTGCTAGTTTAGAACTATTCCAAATCTAGACTAATTTTATCTTAATAAATACTCAACAAAAGCCTTTTTTTAATCTCTTAAAAAAATATGGCTTATTTTCCAATCTGTTGTTTTTTAAATTTCTGTCTTTACATGAATGTGGCATCAAACTTATCCTTTCTTGTTATTCACCTGAAATGAAAATTTTTTTTCTATATTTAAAAGCCCTGACCCCTTGGTGCATTTATCTAATATACAGGGTTGTACATAGAACGACAAATTAAAAAAAAAACCAGTAGGGGGCAGTAAACACCTGCCTATCACAGGGTAGACACATAGAATTTGATAAAAGATAAGAACTGTTTGGCCCATCTAGTCTGCCTGTTTTTCCTGATATAAAGACTTAATCAGTCTCTCGTCTTGTCTTAGATTCAGGAGCCATATAACCGTCCAATTTATGTTCCCTCACTGTATTAGCTTCTACTACTAATGTAAGGATTTTTTACTGGGTAGGGTGGTACATAAGTGGAATAAAGTTAATAAGGTAATGGGATTTAAATACCTATGATACATATTACTACCCTGAATCTTAGACGAGACCAAGGACTGAGTCTGTGAAGTAGGAGACAACGGGCAGACTAGATAGGTGAATGGTTCCTTTTCGCTTCAAAGTTAACATAGTTAACTATTACTAACCAGTAGCGTACCTAGCGGGGGGCGGTCCGCACCTGGTGCCGCTCATCAGGGGGGTGCCAACTTGCCGGCACCTGGCACCCCTCCAGAGACAGACAGTAATGTCTGCCGCTGGAGTAGCAGGCTCGCAAGGGAGCGGTATCGGAGGTCTTTAACGGACCTCCAGCTCCCTTGAGTGATTTTAAGCCGGTTCAAGGCTGTGCGCCGGGGTTTGTTGTCAGATCCCGGCGCATAACACTGAAGCCGCGCCCACCGCTGTCCGTGCCCTCTGAACCGGAAGAAGACAGAAGAACTGAAGAAGAGGAGGAAAAGGAGCTGTAAGGAGAAAAGAGGAAAGGTAGGAAAGCATTCAGTGAGAGTGACAGTGAGAGTGGATTGGTATATGTGTGGATTGGTATATATGTGGATTAGTATATGTGTGGATTAGTATATGTGTGGATTGGTATATGTGTAGATTGGTATGTGTGGATTAGTATATGTGTGGATTAGTACATGTGTGGATTGGTATATGTGTGTATTGGTGGGTGTTATGCTGTACCATTTCCAATGTATTTTTCATTATACAATTATGCTCTAAAGTACATCATAACTCCCATCACTCTATAATGTTCCATACAGTGGCAGAGCTGGGAGACAGAGGCCTTGCACCCCCACCGCAGGACTCCTGAAAGGTAAGTGAACTTCAAAGAGGGAGAGGGTAGATAGTTAGGAGGGGGTAGATAGGGAGAAGGGAGTGAGACGGGGGACAGGGGGTAGATAGGGAGAAGGGAGTGAGTAGGGGTAGATAGGGCAGAAGGGAGTGAGAAGGGGTAGATAGGGCAATCATACTCCTATCATGCCAAGTCTGCGAGTACATCTGAGTATGACTGGGCATGATAGGAATGTGATTGCTGTTAACAATCATATATATATATATATATATATATATATATATATATATATATATATATATATTGTTATTTAATTGTTTTGTCCTATTTCGGTGTGTTACTTACTTTAAATAAAAGTGTTAGATTTTTTTTTATGGTGGAGGGGGTCATATTTAGCCAGGTAAATGCTGCATTTTCGGTTTCAGTCCAGAATTCGTTTCGGTGCATCCCTACTACTAATGAAGTGGTAGGCCTACACCACATCAATGCTTGGCTTTGTATATAGTGATTGGGGTTATGCTGCACTATTGTCAATGCCTGGCTCAATGTATAGTGATAGGGATTACGCTGTACCACCGTCAATGTGTGCCTCAGTATATAGTGATAGGTGTTATGCTGTACCACCGTCATTGTCTGCCTCAGTATATAGTGGTAGGTGTTATGCTGTACAACCGTCAATGTCTGCCTCAGTATATAGTGATAGGTGTTATGCTGTACCACCGTCAATGTCTGCCTCAGTATATAATGATGACAGTAATGCTGTACCACCTTCAGTGTCTGCGCCGGTATATAACGGTAGAAGCTATGCAGTTTTAAAGTGTGTGTGTGTGGGGGGGTGCCACATACAGGATCCGCCCCAGGTGTCAAATACTCTAGGTACGCCCCTGTTACTAACTGATCACTTTCAAACACTAATTATTGATCAGTCTCACCAATTAATGTCAGTTGCCTAAACTTATGATTTATAAGTAATCAGAATTTTATATTGTTTTAATTATTTTTATTTTTAAACTCTCCTGTTTAAGTTTCTAAAGCGCAAAGGATACAATGTAATACCGTATTTGCTCGATTATAAGACAACCCCCCAAAATCCGAATATTAATTTAGGAAAAAAAGAAAAGGCCTGAATATAAGATGACCCTATAGGAAAAAAGTTTTACCAGTAAATGTTAATTCATGTAAACTAAGTAAACTATTTTTTTTAAATAAAAGCTATGATTGACAAAAATATTTTGTTTTTGTTTGATTTTATTTTCCAGCCTGCCCCCACGGTTATGCACATCTGCCCCCAGGCTTGCCACTCTGCCCCAGAAATGCCTTATACCCCCTATATGCCACTGGGCGGGCCCCATGATATGCCTTTTAACCCTCTAAATACCACTGTGCCCCATGAGATGCCTTTTAATCCTCTATATGCCACTGTGCCCCATGATATGCCTTTTAACCCTCTAAATACCACTGTGCCCCATGATATGCCTTTTGACCCCCTATGTGCCACTCTGCCTCCAGGAATGCCTTATACCCCTATATGCCACACTGGCATTTAGGGGGTTAAAAGGCATTTTATGAGGCAGAGTGGCATATAGGGAGGTATAAGGCATTTCAGGAGGTAGAGTGGCGTACAGAGGGTTAAAAGGCATTTCTGGAGGCAGAGTGGCATTAAGGAGGTTAAAAGGCATTTCATAGAGCACTCTGCCTACAGAAATGCATTATGCCCCCCATTTAACACCCCCCCCCAAACATACCGGTGCTTGTGATTCCCCGGTGTGTACTAGTCGGGGCAGCAGGTAGACGTCTACGCGATTCGCGTAGGCAACTTCCGCTGCAGCCGGAAGGAGGTGCGGTTAGCAGTGGGGGTTGTCTGCGTCCATTCTCTCTGATAGCCGGGGAAGGTCTGCGTACCTAACCGCACCTCCTTCCGGCTGCAGCGGAAGTTGTCTACGCGAATCGCGTAGATGTCTACATGCTGCCCCGGCTACACACCGGAGAGTCAGAAGCACTGGTAAGTTTGGGGGGGGGGATAACACAGAAGGATCCAGGTCCCCTGCAGCGCTGCGGGGGATCTGGATCTTAGTCTCATAGTCAGACAGATTTTGCCATCAGTTTATATACTTTTTCCTTCATACATCAAGTTAAACAGTCACACAATAAACTTCCCTCATACACATATAACACCCATATATACATATAACTCTCTCTAGTACACAGATGGTTTCCATTTTCTCCAGTTTACCATTATTTGTTAACATTTCTCTCTTCTTTTCCTATGTTATATTGAAACATTTTTCCACCTACTGTAGACTTTCTCATATGTGCCAATGCGTAAGAGCTTCTATGTAACATTTCTTCTATGTCCCTGGTGGAATTAAGTTCCTTAATCACCTCAGTTATAAGCGGTATGGTTGTTGTTCTACATTTCCTAACTATAGCACATTTTGCTGCTACCAAAATAAATCATCACACCAACAGGGACTTTGATGACATTGGATTCTAAATACAGAGACATTATTTTGTAGTTGGTCCCCCCCCTTGCAGCTATAACACCAGTAACCTCCAAAATTGTGTGGAAATTCTTCACAGAAGAGTAGAGGTTTCCTGTGGGAATTTTAGGCCCTTCATCCAGTAGAGCATTTCCGAGTTGAGGCACTGGTGATGGGCGAGAAGGTCCAGCTCGCAATCTCCATACCAGTTCATCCCAAAGGTCTTCGATGGTGTTCAGATCAGGGCTTCGTGCCGATCATGTTCTTCCACACCAAACTCATCCAGCTACGTTTTTATGAACTTTGTTTTGTGCGCTGGGGCGCAGTCATGCTGGAATAGAAAAGGGTCTTCCCCAAACTGTTCTCACAAAGATGGAAACTGAGTATTGTCCTAAATGTCTTGGGATGTCTGCTTCAGCATTTATATTTTTTGTATATTCTGTATGTGCAGTATTTGACTGGGAGGGTTAATATTGTAGCTAATTGTGTTATAGTCCCCAACACCTTAGGTTCCATGTTGTAACATTTTGAGGAGTTGTATGATATGTGGGATTTCTATATGTGTGGACTATGATAGGCATGCCATTTTTGCTCTTAAAAAGCCATTCGTTTGGTGAAACCTGTTAGAATGAAGCGACCTGCTGCTCTTGGAGGGTCTTGATCTTGAACAGTGGCTCATATCACGATGATACAAGCACTGAGGTCACAGGCAGGTGGCAGAGGTAAATTTAAGAAAGCAGAAGACTCCAGCATAACAGTTTTACTTTCTTTATAATATTTGGTGCCAAAATATTTTCTATGTATATTTTTTCTTATTTTTACGCCTGAGGACCCAATTATGTTATGATCTATATGTATAATATAAGAAAGGCAGAGGAACAGAAATGAAGAAAACCTCCTTCTTATGTAAACTTTTTTTTAATTACATGTTTTACCGGATTTACTCGATTATAAGACGACCCCCCAAAGTTTGAATATTAATTTAGAAAAAAAGAAAAAGCTTTACTAGTAAATATTAATTCAAATGTAAACTATTTTTCATATTTAATAAAAACTATGACTGAGAAAAATGCATTTTTTATTTTCTTTGCCAACCTGCCCCCAGTTATGCACATCTGCTCCCAGGCTTGCCACTCTGGCCCCCAGATAAGCCTTATATCTCCTTATGTGCCACTCTGCCCCTCAGATATGCAACGCTGCCTCCCAGATAAGCCGTAGGCCCCCTATATGCCACTGTGCCCCCCAGATATGCCTTATTCCCCCTTATATGCCACTCTGCCTCACAGATAAGCCTTATACCCCCTATATGCCACTGTGCCACCAGATAAGCCTTATATCCCCCTATATGCCACTCTCCCTCCCTGATATGCCACTCTGCCCCCAGAAGTGCCTTATCCCCCCCCCCCGACTTACCAATGCATCCCCCATGCTTCAGACTCACTGATGTCTATTGGGGACAGCCAGTGGATGTCTGTGTGATGTGCGCATGCAACCTCCGCTTCTGCCGGCACTTCCACTGGGGCTTCTATGATGGAGCACAGGTCATGTCACGCCGGCACTCTGTCATAGAAGCCCCGGCGGAAGTGTCGGCACCAGCAGAGGTTGCCAGAGAGGAGGGGGATCTGCATCTTAGTCTTAAAGTCAGACCTCAGTTTGAGGTCCGTTTATAAGACAACCTCAAATATAAGATGAGGGATAATTTTTAGAGCATTTGCTCTGAAAAACACCTTGTCTTATATTCGAGCAAATACGGTAATTTGTTTGGTGCTGCTTTTTTGTGTTTAACACTAAATGTATTTATACCTTTGATGGCAATCAGAACCAAATTTTATATGATCTGTTATGTGTTATGAGTCTGAGATTGGGTTTATTTGGTCATGGTGTTAATGGGTTTAGCACATCTTTTGTTCAATGCCCAAAATGCTTATTTTCAGTTACAGAGGGGTATTTAAAATATGATTTGTTGTGATTTCTCAGCATGTTCCTCAAAGAAAACCAACTACTGGACGTGGATAGCCAGTCTTATAATGACAAAAGATCTAGTTATATTTAAAAAATTCTCCACATTGTCTTGCAAGCTGTCACATACCTTGCATCCATATATGCTTCAACTTCAATATACATCCCTTATAACTAGCATTATAAATATGCACAACTTAAAAAAATATATGCCCCCAACGTCAACGTAAATGCCCCAGACCTCGGTGCTGATATCAGTGGCCGGTGCTGTCCTCGTCCCGGAAGGGTAGGCTCCGGGTAGCCAGAACCCAGATGTTCCCAGGTGTGGTGATTAGATTCCAGAGATTCAGGATTCTCAGCTTTCCTCTTCAGATTTATAGTTACACTGATAATCCTGGGAAGCATCATATTTCATTTCTTTATTTTATATGTGCGCCACTTATTTTCTTTTTTATTCACATCTATTTGGGCCAGCTTGTGGAGTTTGACCTTCAGTAGACAGCACTCACTTTTATTAATGTGAGGGATACACTTATAGTGACTTCACAATATTCTATTAATTATTTTTTGCGCTGTTTTGCACCTGTTTTGTTTAACGTTGATTATCTGTTAGTTATTTGTAGAAAAAATGTTTCAAAGAAAAGTAGCTTTGTGATTTGGAAAAGCTGTGTAGCAGTACTGCAGACTTTGCATATACATTCTGTGTTAGTGATTCGGGGCTAAACACCTGTGCTGAGCTTTAGAATATTTTTATCAGCGGTTTCTATTCTGTATGATATAATAGAGATGGAAGAGGAAGGTTTTTGTACGGCTCTGTATCACTGTGAGAGGGGCGCTGTAACGCTGCTGACAGTAATAATCTGCTGCATCTTCTGCTTGCGCTCCGCTGATGGTTAAAGTGAAATCAGTTCCCGACCCGCTGCCGCTGAACCGCTCTGGGGTCCCGGTGTATCTGCTGCTGGCATAATAGATCAGGAGCTTTGGGGGTTGTCCTGGTTTCTGTTGGTACCAGGCTAATGCCCTGCCAATATTACTACTGGCTTTACATGTCATGGTGACGCGTTCTCCTGGTGACACAGAGACAGAGTCTGGAGTCTGAGTCATCACAATCTGTCCACAGGATCCTGGGGGTTAGAAAAATAATATTTCTTGATCTCTAGCAATGAGCTCAAATATAATAACATGTATTTATATTTTTAAATATATATTTTATTTTATATACAATCCTGTAATAAGTATACCTCCTTACCCTGAATATAAAGCAGAAGCCCCCACAGGAGAAAGCTCTGAGTGACCATCTTCATGTCTGTGGATTATCATATACAGGGTATAAGATTTCTCCTATACAAGGAACCTTATATACAGTGACAGCTGAGATACTGAAATATGTAAATACAGGGGACATGCAAATGACATTGTTCTGCGTGGCTGATTTTCCAATATGTTGGTTTTTTTATTTTCTGTCTTCATAAATGCGGCATCAAACTTACATTTTCCTATGTATCACATATGACAGACAAATAGTTAAAGTGAGTTAACAAAGTATGCAATAAGATGTCATAATGTAGAACTAGAAAGTCAGAGGCTTAGATGTGATGTAAGGATTTTTTACTGAGTATGGTGGTAGATAAGTGGAATAAACTTCCAGCAGAAGAGGCAGAGGTTAAATACATATTAGGTAGACATATTGCTATCCTCAATCTAAGAAGAATCCAAGAAGTATGAGGAAAGGGGCAGACTAGATAGGCGAATAGTTCTTATTCGCTTCAAAGTTTACGTTTCCAATGAATTGTGTTGTGACACTTGCATGTTTGTGAGGGCATATCTGTGCCGCAACTGTAACTGTTTCAGGCAAGGGCCTGCGAGTTGAATGAAAGCACAAATGGCCTCATCTGAAACATAAAATGTAGTTTAATCCCTTCACGACCCATGATGCACCAGGTACATAATGAAAAGATGTCCGTAAAGAACTAGTGACCTGGTGTGTCATAGGTTAAAAAATATTTCCGTTTGTTAATCGGGAGGGCACAGGAGTTCCAGGCAGACTAGTAACAGAGACAGAGCCCCCCAACCTGGGGGAGCAATCATTTAAGTTTCCCCCATCACATCCCAGATGCAGAAGGCAGTTCCATGGAAAAATAATTAACGTTCTTGTCTCCCCACACAAGTGTGGTGACCGACCCTGACCCTCCCTTACTGCATGATCACTCTATTCTCCATTCGCTGATTCTGCAGCATTAACACCAGGGAATAATCACAGTCAATTCTGTGTCCGTATGGAGCACCAGCATTAAAAGCGTTAAAAAATGGGGGGGGAGATCTTCAGCAGCAATGACTTGGAAGTCAAACTGCTGCAGAGCCAATCAAGAGTAGGCTGATGATGATTAGATCATTCCTGACCAATAGGAATGATCTGATCATTTTGACAACCACTTGATGACCCCCCCCATCAGTGACAGTTTTTATAAGAGATGAAAAGAAATAATAAAAAAAACACGTTATCAATTTCAGTTTCATGTTTTTAATTTTCTAAACATACATGTAAAAAAAAAATCAAAATGTATAATAATTTTTTTCCACTACAAGGGATGCACATTACAAATGTTGCCATGAGTTTATATACTTTTTCCCGTGATTTATCAAGTTAAACAATCTACTTCCCACACACACGTAAACAACCCACATAGGAAACACAATACATATTCTAGAACTCTCTCTAGTACACAGATGGTCTTTATTTTCTCCAGTTTTGTCATTATTTCTTCACAATTCTCTCTTATTTTCCTATGTTATAGTAAAAGGTTTTCACACCTACTGCAGGCTTTCTCATATGTGCCAATGTGTAAGAGCTTCTATGTAACATTTCTTCTATGCCCCTGATGGAATTAATCATCTCAGTAATAAGCGATTTGGTTGCTGTTCTCTATTTCATAAATATAACAAATTTTGCTGCTACCAAAATAAAGTTTGTGAGTATGCACCTGGCCATCACACCAACAGGGACTTTGATGACATTGCATTTTAAATAGTTGGTCCCTCCTTTGCAGCTATAACAGCTTCCACTCTTCTGGGAAGACTTTCCACAAGATTTTGGAGAGTTTCTGTGCCCATTCATCCAGTAGGGCATCTGTGAGGTCAGGCACTGATGTTGGACGAGATGCCCGGCTCACAATTTCCGTTCAAGTTCATCCCAAAGATGTTGGATGGAGTTGAGGTCAGGGCTCTGTGCGGCCGGTCAAATTCTTCCACCTCTAGCTCATCCAACCATGTATTTATGGATCTTGCTTTGAGCGCTGGGGCACAGTCATGCTGGAATAGAAAAGGGTCTTCCCCAAACTGTTCCACAAAGTTGGATGCATAGTATTGTCCAAAATAATTTGGTATGTCGCCTTCAGCATTTATATTTTTTTGTATATACTGTCTGTGTACAATTTTACTGGGAGGGTTAATATTGTAGCTCGTTGTTTTATAGTCCCCAACAGCTGAGGTTTACCATTGGACTATACAATGATCGGCCATAACATTCTGACCGCTGACAGGTGACGTGAATAACACTGATAATCTTGTTATCATGGCATCTGTCAGCGGGTGGGATATATTAGGCAGCGAGTGAGCATTTCATCCTCAAAGTTGATGGCTAGACAACTTGTGGGGTGTTCTTGGTCTGCAGCGGTCAATAGCTATCAAGGAAGCTATTCCTGAGGACATAATTATGTTACGAACTATACATATAATATAAGAGGAGAGGAACATAAATGAAGAAAACAGACTCCTTTTTATGTTAAAGTCCTTTTAATTAGGTTTTTTAATTTGTTTTGTGCTGCTCTTTTTTGTGATTTAACACTAAATGTGTTTATTGCTTTGGTGTCAATCAGAACTAAATTTTATATGATCTATTATGTGTTACATTATGAGTCCATGATTGTGGTTATTTGGTCATGTTGTTAATGGGTTCAGCATATATTTAGTTTAATGCCCAAAAGGCATATTTTCAGAGTTAAAGCCAGTCTTATAATGACATAAGATCTAGTTACATTTAAAAAAGTCTCCACACTGCCTTGCAAGCTGTCACATACCTTGCATCCATATATGCTTCAACTTCAATATACATCCCTTATAACTAGCATTATAAATATGTATAACTAAAAAAATATTTGGCCCCAACCTCAACGGAAACGCCCCAGACTTCAGTAGCACCGCCCACTGACATCAGCAGACCCACCTGGTGCTGTCCTCGTCCCGGAAGGGTAGGCTCCGAGTAGCCGGAACCCACAAGTTCCCAGGTATGGTGATTAGATTCCAGAGATTCAGGATTCTCAGCTTTTCTCTTCAGATTTATAGTTATATTTATAATCCTGAGAAGCATCATATTTCATTTTTTTATTTTATATATTTTCCTTTTTTATTAACTTCAATTTGGGCCAACTTGTGGAATTTGACCTTTAGTTGGCAGCACTCACTTTTATTAGTGTGAGGGATAAACTTATAGTGACTTCACAATATTCTATAAATTATTTTTTTGCGCTTATTTTGTTTAACGTTGATTATCTGTAGCTTTGTGATTTGGAAAAGCTGTGTAGCAGTACTGCAGACTTTGCATATACATTCTGTGTTAATGATTCGGGGCTAAACACCTGTGCTGAGGTTTAGAATATTTTTATCAGCGGTTTCTATTCTGTATGATATAATAGAGATGGAAGAGGAAGGTTTTTGTACGGCTCTGTATCACTGTGAGAGGGGTGCTATAACCCTGCTGACAGTAATAATCTGCTGCATCTTCTGCTTGCGCTCCACTGATGGTTAAAGTGTAATCAGTTCCCGACCCGCTGCCGCTGAACCGATCTGGGGTCCCGGTGAATCTGCTGCTGGTATAATAGATCAGGGGCTTTGGGGGTTGTCCTGGGTTCTGTTGGTACCAGGCTACATAGCTGTTAACATTACTACTGGCTTTACATGTCATGGTGACGCGTTCTCCTGGTGACACAGAGACAGAGTCTGGAGTCTGAGTCACCACAATCTGTCCACAGGAGCCTGGGGGTTGTAAAAAATAATAATATTTCTTGATCTCTAGCAATGAGCTCAAATATAATAACATTTATTTATATTTTAAAAAATATATATTATTTTATATACAATCCTGTAATAAGTATACCTTCTTACCCTGAATATAAAGCAGAAGCCCCCACAGGAGAAAGCTCGGAGTGACCATCTTCATGTCTGTGGATTATCATATACAGGGTATAAGATTTCTCCTGTACAAGGAACCTTATATACAGTGACAGCTGAGATACTGAAATATGTAAATGCAGGGGACATGCAAATGACATTGTTCTGCGTCACCGATCCCTTCTCTGTGACAAACTCTTCCCAGCGCAGCGAGCGAGAGATGTAAGAGACGTGACGTTCTCCATTCACTTTTTTTTTTAGAATCCTGGGAAATGAGGCTTGTAGTTTACTTTAAATCTAGAATAGTTTATTAATATAGATACTCAATAAAATGCATTTTCTTCTTTTTATTTTCTGCTGATTTTCTTTAAATATGGCTGATTTTCCAATTTGTTGTTTTTTAATTTCTGTCTTCATGAATGTGGCATCAAACTTACCTTTTCCTATTATTCACCTGAAATTAAAAGATTTTTCTTTATTGAAAAGCCCTGACCCCTTGGTACATTTATCTCATAAATGGGGTTGTACGTAGAACCAGAAATAAAAATTACCTTCAAACCCCAGTAGGGGGCAGTAAACACCGTATCACAGGGTAGACACATAGAATTTGATAGCCGATAAGAACTGTTTGGCCCATCAAGTCTGCCCATTTTTCCTGATATTAAGACTTAAACCTTAATCAATACTTCCTCTTGTCTTAGCTTCAGGAACCATATACCCGTCCAATGTATGTTTAAATTCCCTCACTATATAAGATTCTACCGGTTCTACTGGAAGGTTGTTCCACCTATCCACCACCCTCGTAGTAAAGTAAAACTTCCTAATACAATAGAGATTCATTTTATGAAAGAATGTCATCATTTTATGAATGAAACATGATCTTTTTACCTCTGGTGCCGATGCATTTCCCGGTTACAGATGTGATGACCCTCTTTACCATTTTGGCTGTGGGTCATGTAGTCCACTGGAGGTCATCAGCTTCATTTTTTAAATAAAAAAATACAAAAAGTATTGATTGTTTTTTACACATTTTATTTATACATATGAGGGAAGGGGGCTTCAATATGTGTAAGGTGACAAGTTTGTATTTTCTTTGCATTTATTGACACTCTAGAGAGGGTGCAGAGAAGAACTGAAATGCTGAATGGTTTGCAAGATATAAATTATCTGGAAAAAGGGATCCCAATACGTATTGCTTGGAGGAGGGACGAGAGGGGGATATGATAGACAAATATTTAAAGTGATTTAACCCCTTAAGGACCAAGCCGTTTTTTGGGTTTTTTTTACCCTTTGTTTTAACACTTTTGCAGTATTCGTGTTTAGATGTAATTTTCTCCTCCCCCATTTAGTGAACCCACACAAGTTATAAATATATTGTTCAGGACAAGAAGGGCTTTTTTCAGATACAATTTTTTTGATCAAATCATCTAATTTTCTATAAAAAAAAAATGATGAAAAATAAAAAAACACTTTCTCACTTTTATTAGAAAAATCTTTTACTCATCCAAAAAAGCTAATGAAAAAACTGCTAACTGTCACGCACAGCGTATAGTAGAACCTGTAATCAGGTAGAACAGCGTGTGCAAGTCCAATAGACAGAACACCAGAGTCCAGTACAGAATAGCCAATGAGCAAGCCAAGGTCAGGAAGCCAGAAGTCAGGATCGTTGCAGGGTAAGCCGAGGTCAGGAAGCCAGAAGTCAGAATCTTCGTTTGACAGGAGAGTCAAATGCCAGGAAATCAGTAACAGGAACAAGCCGAGTCGGTAACGGGAAATCAACAGGAACGCGTACTGAGAAGACACTATGCAAGATAGGTACAACCATCAGAAGGCAAAGCTGGAAGGTTTCTGAGGCTCTTAAATAGGAAGGGGAAGTGCAGACATCAATTAGCATTTTCCCGCCACAAATTCAAAATGCTGTTACGTCACTTCCGGTCCGCGGCCACCTTGGGATTGGCGAGATCTCAAATTCCTAAAAGGACCGGTAGTACTGGCTGGCGCCACTAGGTGGCGTGCGGAAGAACGTGTACATGTGGCAGGTCCGGACCAGGTTCCAGTAGGCGGCGGCTGCCGTGTGGAGTTGCGGGGTCTTCCCCGTCTTCGCGGCGGCAGAAGCTGTCTCGCGGAGGAGGGAGGTCTTCCTCTCCTCCGTGGCGGTTGAAGCTGCTGTGGCAGGGCGGGGGGTCTCCCCCTTCTCCGCTGCGGCTGTTGCGGTAAGGCAGGGGGTCTCCCCCTTCTCCGCGGCGGTAGAGGCTGCTGCGGCAAGGTGGGGGGGTCTCCCCCTCCTCCGTGGCGGCTGATGCCGCTGTGGTGAAGCCAGCGGTCTCCCCCTTCTCCGTGGCGGCTGAAGATCTGCGGACCCGGAGGAACCGGCAGCCAGGTACGTTACACTAACCATAAAAAGCAGAACCCCCCCCCCACATTCATTTTTTCAATTAGACACCCCTTGGGTATCTGAAATGCTTTTATTTGAACTCTTTCCATGTCAAGATTTTTGGGAAGATACAGCAATTTATTTTTTTTATTTATTTTTAGCACTTGCTCATAATAATAAACTTTTTTTTAACATTTTGCTGGAACTGGATGGTTCCCCTGATGGTGACATCACTGCATAATTATTTTTAAATGTTACCACATTTTATTTTATTTTTTAGCTATTTTTATTTTTCCCATTTTCTTTATTATTTTTAAAATATTTTAGTAATCACATTGTAATTAGAAAGCTGGGCTCTGGGCATTGACTTGCATGGTTCAATGCAGTACCTGTATTCAACCTGCAAGTGGAGCCAGTGTTCTCAAGATGGTCTGGAGAGACCCTCTGACAAACTTTTTTACAACTTGATTATTTTTTTAAAGAATGCGCCGCCATCTTGCGCGTCCTGGGGTGGCAATTTGTCAGTGAATTCCTCGGCATTGTTGATCACCTCCTAAACTGACGCCCTGGGTAGGGGCCAGACTTATCCAACCATGTCTTTATGGCCCTGGTTTTGTGTGCTGGGGTGCAGTCACGCTGGAATAGAAAAGGGTCTTCTATAGAATAGAATAGAAAACTGTTCTCACCAATTTGGAAACTGAGTATTGTCCTAAATGTCTTGGTATGGCCCCCTTCAGCATTTATATTTTTTGTATATTCTGTATGTGCAGTATTTTACTGGGAAGGTTAATACTGTAGCTAATTGTGTTATAGTCCCCAACACGTTAGGTTCCATGTTGTAACATTTCTAGGAGTTGTATGATATGTGGGATATCTATATGTGTGGGCTATGGATATGGAGGCATGCCATTCTTGCCCTTAAAAAGCCATTCGTTTGGTGAAACCTGTTAGAATAAAGCGACCTGCTGCTCTTGGAGGATCTTGAGCATTAACAGTGGCTCATATCACGATGCTACAAGCACTGAGGTCACAGGCAGGTTGTAGAGGTAGATTTAAGAAGGCAGAAGACTCCAGCATAACAGTTTTAGTTTCTTTATGATATTTGGTGCATTAAAAATATTTTCTATGTATATTTTTCCTTATTTTTACATCTGAGGACCCAATTATGTTATGAACTATACATATAATATAAGAAAGGCAGAGGAACAGAAATGAAGAAAACCTTTTTTTAATTACATGTTTTACCGGATTTGATAAGACGACCCCCCAAAATGTTAATATTAATTTAGAAAAAAAGAAAAAGCTTTACTAGTAAATATTATTTCAAATGTAAACTATTTTTCATATTTAATAAAAACTATGACTGAGAAAAATGCATTTTTTATTTTCTTTGCCAACCTGCCCCCCAGTTATGCACATCTGCTCCCAGGCTTGCCACTCTGGCCCCTAGATAAGCCTTATATCTCCTTATATGACACTCTGCCCCTCAGATATGCAACGCTGCCTCCCAGATAAGCCGTATGCCCCCTATATGCCACTGTGCCCCCCAGATATGCCTTATACCCCCTTATATGCCACTCTGCCTCCCAGATAAGCCTTATACCCCCTATATGTCACTGTGCCACCAGATAAGCCTTATATCCCCCTATATACCACTCTCCCTCCCTGATGCCACCCTGCCCCCCAGACTTACCAACTCCGCTTCTGCCGGCACTTCCACTGGGGCTTCTATGATGGAGCACGGGTCATGTCACACCGGCACTCCGTCATAGAAGTCCCGGCGGAAGTGTCGGCACCAGCAGAGGTTACCAGAGAGGAGGGGGATCTGCATCTTAGTCCTAAAGTCAGACCTCAATTTGAGGTCCGCTTATAAGATGACCTTGAATATACGAGGGAAAATTTTTAGAGCATTCGAGCAAATACGGTAATTTGTTTGGTGCTGCTTTTTTTGTGTTTAACACTACATGTATTTATAGTTTGGTGGCAATCAGAACCAAATTTTATATGATCTATTATGTGTTATGAGTCTGCGATTGGGTTTATTTGGTCACGGTGTTAATGGGTTTAGCACATCTTTTGTTCAATGCCCAAAATGCTTATTTTCAGTTACAGAGGGGTATTTAAATTATGATTTGTTGTGATTTCTCAGCATGTTCCTCAAAGAAAACCAACTACTGGAAGTGGATAGCCAGTCTTATAATGACATAAGATCTAGTTATATTTTAAGAAGTCTCCACATTGTCTTGCAAGCTGTCACATACCTGCGTCTATATATGCTTCAACTTCAATATACATCACTTATAACTAGCTTTACAAATATGCACAACTAAAAAAAATATATATGCCCCCAACATCAACGTAAATGCCCCAGACTTTGGTGGGAACGCTCACTGATATCAGTGTCTGGTGCTGTCCTCGTCCCTCAAGGGTAGGCTCCGGGTAGCCAGAACCCAGATGTTCCCAGGTGTGGTGATTAGATTCCAGAGATTCAGGATTCTGGGCTTTTCTCTTCAGATTTATAGTTACATTGATAATCCTGGGAAGCATCATATTTCATTTCTTTATTTTATATGTGCGCCACTTATTTTCTTTTTTATTCACATCTATTTGGGCTAGCTTGTGGAATTTGACCTTCAGTAGACAGCACTCACTTTTATTAATGTGACGGATACACTTATAGTGACTTCACAATATTCTATTAATTATTTTTTGCGCTGTTTTGCACCTGTTTTGTTTAACGTTGATTATCTGTTAGTTATTTTTAGAAAAAATGTTTCAAAGAAAAGTAGCTTTGTGATTTGGAAAAGCGGTGTAGCAGTACTGCAGACTTTGCATATACATTCTGTGTTAGTGATTCGGGGCTAAACACCTGCGCTGAGCTTTAGAATATTTTTATCAGCGGTTTCTATTCTGTATGATATAATAGAGATGGAAGAGGAAGGTTTTTGTACGGCTCTGTATCACTGTGAGAGTGTAGCTGCTACCCTGCTGACAGTAATAATCTGCTGCATCTTCTGCTTGCGCTCCGCTGATGGTTAAAGTGAAATCGGTTCCAAAACCGCTGCCGCTGAACCGCTCTGGGGTCCCGGTGTATCTGCTGCTGGCAGAATAGATCAGGAGTTTTGGGGGTTGTCCTGGTTTCTGTTGGTACCAGGCTACATAGCTGTATACATTACTACTGGCTATACATGTCATGGTGACGCGTTCTCCTGGTGACACAGAGACAGAGTCTGGAGTCTGAGTCATCACAATCTGTCCACAGGAGCCTGGGGGTTAGAAAAATAATATTTCTTGATCTCTAGCAATGAGCTCAAATATAATAACATGTATTTATATTTTTAAAAATATATATTATTTTATATACAATCCTGTAATAAGTATACCTCCTTACCCTGAATATAAAGCAGAAGCCCCCACAGGAGAAAGCTCTGAGTGACCATCTTCATGTCTGTGGATTATCATATACAGGGTATAAGATTTCTCCGGTACAAGGAACCTTATATACAGTGACGGCTGAGATACTGAAATATGTAAATACACGGGACATGCAAATGACATTGTTCTGCGTGGCTGATTTTCCAATTTGTTGGTTTTTTATTTTCTGTCTTCATAAATGTGGCATCAAACTTATATTTTCCTATGTATCAGATATGACAGACAAATAGTTAAAGTGAGTTAACAAAGTATGCAATAAGATCTCATAATGTAGAACTAGAAAGTCAGAGGCTGAGATGTGATGTAAGGATTTTTTACTGAGTGGGGTGGTAGATAAGTGGAATAAACTTCCAGCAGAAGAGGCAGAGGTTAAATACATATTAGGTAGACATATTGCTATCCTCAATCTAAGAAGAATCCAAGAAGTATGAGGAAAGGGGCAGACTAGATAGGCGAATAGTTCTTATTCGCTTCAAAGTTTACGTTTCTATTGAATTGTGTTGTGACACTTGCATGTTTGTGAGGGCATATCTGTGCCGCAACTGTAACTGTTTCAGGCAAGGGCCTGCGAGTTGAATGAAAGCACAAATGGCCTCATCTGAAACATAAAATGTAATTTAATCCCTTCATGACCCATGATGCACCAGGTACATCATGAAAAGATGTCCGTAAAGAACTAGTGACCTGGTGTGTCATAGGTTAAAAAATATTTCCGTTTGTTAATCGGGAGGGCACAGGAGTTCCAGGCAGACTAGTAACAGAGACAGAGCCCCCCAACCTGGGGGAGCAATCATTTAAGTTTCCCCCATCACATCCCAGATGCAGAAGGCAGTTCCATGGAAAAATAATTAACGTTCTTGTCTCCCCACACAAGTGTGGTGACCGACCCTGACCCTCCCTTACTGCATGATCACTCTATTCTCCATTCGCTGATTCTGCAGCATTAACACCAGGGAATAATCACAGTCAATTCTGTGTCCGTATGGAGCACCAGCATTAAAAGCGTTAAAAAATGGGGGGGGAGATCTTCAGCAGCAATGACTTGGAAGTCAAACTGCTGCAGAGCCAATCAAGAGTAGGCTGATGATGATTAGATCATTCCTGACCAATAGGAATGACCTGATCATTTTGACAACCACTTGATGACCCCCCCATCAGTGACAGTTTTTATAAGAGATGAAAAGAAATATTAAAAAAAAACACGTTATCAATTTCAGTTTCATGTTTTTAATTTTCTAAACATACATGTAAAAAAAAAATCAAAATGTATAATAATTTTTTTCCACTACAAGGGATGCACATTACAAATGTTGCCATGAGTTTATATACTTTTTCCCGTGATTTATCAAGTTAAACAATCTACTTCCCACACACACGTAAACAACCGACATAGGAAACACAATATATATTCTAGAACTCTCTCTAGTACACAGATGGTCTTTATTTTCTCCAGTTTTGTCATTATTTCTTCACAATTCTCTCTTATTTTCCTATGTTATAGTAAAAGGTTTTCACACCTACTGCAGGCTTTCTCATATGTGCCAATGTGTAAGAGCTTCTATGTAACATTTCTTCTATGTCTCTGATGGAATTAATCATCTCAGTTATAAGCGGTTTGGTTGTTGTTCTCTATTTCATAAATATAACAAATTTTGCTGCTACCAAAATAAAGTTTGTGAGTATGCACCTGACCATCACACCAACAGGGACTTTGATGACATTGCATTTTAAATAGTTGGTCCCTCCTTTGCAGCTATAACGGCTTCCACTCTTCTGGGAAGACTTTCCACAAGATTTTGGAGAGTTTCTGTGCCCATTCATCCAGTAGAGCGTTTGTGAGGTCAGGCGCTGACGTTGGACGAGATGCCCGGCTCACAATTTCCGTTCAAGTTCATCCCAAAGGTGTACGATGGGGTTAAGGTCAGGGCTCTGTGCGGCCGGTCAAATTCTTCCACCTCTAGCTCATCCAACCATGTATTTATGGATCTTGCTTTGTGCACTGGGGGGTACAGTCATGCTGGAATAGAAAAGGGTCTTCCCCAAACTGTTCCCACAAAGTTGGATGCATAGTATTGTCCAAAATAACTTGGTATGTCGCCTTCAGCATTTATATTTTTTGTATATACTGTCTGTGTACAATTTTACTGGGAGGGTTAATATTGTAGCTCGTTGTTATAGTCCCCAACAGCTGAGGTTTACCATTGGACTATACAATGATCGGCCATAACATTCTGACCGCTTGTTATCATGGCATCTGTCAGCGGGTGGGATATATTAGGCAGCGAGTGAGCATTTCATCCTCAAAGTTGATGCCTAGACAACTTGTGGGGTGTTCTTGGTCTGCAGCGGTCAATAGCTGTCAAGGAATCTATTACTGAGAACCTAATTATGTTATGAACTATACATATAATATAAGAGGAGAGGAACATAAATGAAGGAAACAGACTGCTTTTTATGTCAAAGTCCTTTTAATTAGGGTTTTTAATTTGTTTCGTGCTGTTCTTTTATGTGATTTAACACTAAATGTGTTTATTGCTTTGGTGTCAATCAGAACTAAATTTTATATGATCTATTATGTGTTACATTATGAGTCCATGATTGTGGTTATTTGGTCATGTTGTTAATGGGTTCAGCACATATTTAGTTTAACCCCTTCAGGACCGGGATTTTGATACTAACGTGTCGCTAAAGGACCAGAGCCGTTTTTGTGTTTTTGCCATGTCTTTCTTCAACTGTAATTTCTCTCTTATCAATTGGTGCACCCACACAAATCATATATTGTTTTTTTCAGCACAAGTAGGGCTTTCATTTGAAACCATATTAAGCTGGGTAGTACATTGTTTTGTTTGAAATAAACTGGAAAAAGTGGGGAAAAAATGAAAAAAAAGCATTTTTTTACAGTTTTGTATACATACAAATTGTACACACATTGAACCAATGGGAAAAAATTATCCCAAATATATTCATTAAGTTGTCCTGATTTGGAAACCACCCAACATGGCCAGGATTTTTATCTATTTTGACCAGTATAGGGCAAATATTGCAAGGCATGCATTACGTTTTTGAAATGTAATTTTTTTCAAATTTGGCATGGTAGTCTAATAACTGCAATAGTTGTCACAGATACTGATTATCCCCCCAAAATTATATGTTTATGAACAGTAGATAAGTCAAGGTGTACAACTAGGGTCATTTTGACACTTTTCAAACAGGGATTTTATCGCCAATTGCTGCCAAATTTTGAGGTATTTTTATATTTTTTTGTTTTTTTTGCATATGTTGCAATGTTGCTTTAGATTTTATATTATATTTTGTATAGAATATGTGCAACTGCAGAACAAAACACCAAATTGTGTTCACCAACATCCCCTGGTTCCAACAAGGCCTCACATGCATGGTTCATGCATTTTTTGAGGAAGCTATGAGGGCAAAACTGGAACATGTGTATTTTAGTTTTCAAATTTGGAATTTTCAGAAATTGGTTTCCTGGGCCCATATCCCATTTGGGACATTTTGGAAGCCCCCCACTGTAAATTACCCCATAAAAGTATATATTTATGAACAGTAGACGAGTCAAGGTGTTCAACTAGGGTAGTTTTGACAGTTTTCAGCCAGCCATTTCTTCACTGATGTCTGCCAAACTTCACAGGGAAATTATTTTATTGCATTTTTAACGCATACATTTCAATGTTGCACTGAATTTCTTGCACAGCATAAGTGCAACAGTGGAAGAAAACACCACATTTTGTTCCCCAACATCCCATGATTCCAACAAGGCCTCACATGCATGGTTCATGCATTTTTTGAGGAAGCTATGAGGGCAAAACTGGAACATGTGCATTTACATTTTTTAAAATATTTTTTTTTATCAGATTACTTGTAAGTGACAGGTTTAGGCCGCTGACATCAATCAGGGAGACCGATCAATAATCAGCGACTTAAAATGTCACCGACAAGTGATCAGGTAATAATTATGATTTTTTTATTTATTAATAATTTGTGTTTTTTCATAATTAACCTAGATGACCCCTCTCTCTTTGTAGAGCAGGGTCATCCATGGGCTGCCATAATGATCCGATCACTCCTATTGGCCAGGAGCGATCTGATCAGCCCAGCCCAGCATTTGACCTGGAAGCACCCTGGACTTTCAGGTCAGTGCTGTTATTTTTTTTTTTTATTATTATTATTTTATTAATTAATTTATTTATTTATTTATTTTTAAATTTTTTTATTTTTCTTTATTATTATTATTTTTTTTTTTTTTTTTAACTCTTTCAATGCTGATGCTCCATTGAAGCACAGCATTGACTGATATTTAGTCCCCACAAGCTTGTGGGGACTAATATTAACCCCTGCAATGCTGCGATGGGGGGTCATACACAATCGCAGCATTGAAGGGGTTAATTGAGGAAGAGGGGGGGTAGGGGTTAACTGAGCAAGGGAGGGGGTGGTGGGCTGGTCTCCACACTCATGTGGAGACCAAAGAACCCTGTCTCCCTGTCCCTGAAGCTGCCTCTGGCAGCTGGGACACAATCTCCAATAGACTGGAGATTGTATGGGAGGAGTCTCTCTGATCAGTCCTACAGGACTGATCAGAGGACTTCTGGGGGGTCGTTTTTGCTGTTGCTGGTCTGCCTGGGCTTCCAGGCAGACCACCAGCAGCAGAGCCCCCTACAAAACGGCAATTAACCCCTTCAATGCCGCGATCGCGGCATTGAAGGGGTTAACGCTGCACTGACGCTCTCATGGAGCGATCAGGCAGCAGGGGGGTGTTGGATCAGGTCCCCACACTAGTGTGGGGACCCATTCAACACCCCCCCCATTCCCTGAAGCTGCCTGTGGCAGCTGAAACCGCGATTGCAGATTTTTCTGCAATCGCTGTTTCTGCCTACAAAATCACTCCGTGGGAGTGATCGTAGGCTTGGGGGCGGGCTTAGACAGGCTGTGCTGTCTGCCCAGGAGTCCTGGGCAGACAGCAGCAGCAGCGCCCCCACGATCACCGCGATTGTGGTGATGTGGGGGCGGTTTTTGGAGAAGACGTACCTGGTACGTCCCGGTCTACCGGTGACTGTTAACCAGGAAGTACCAGGTACGTCCCGGTACGGAAGGGGTTAATGCCCAAAAGGCTTATTTTCAGAGTTAAAGCCAGTCTTATAATGACATAACATCTAGTTACATTTAAAAAAGTCTCCACACTGCCTTGCAAGCTATCACATACTTGCATCCATATATGCTTCAACTTCAATATACATCCCTTATAACTAGCATTATAAATATGTATAACTAAAAAAATATATGGCCCCAACGTCAACGGAAACACCCCAGACTTTGTTGGTACCGCCCACCGACATCAGCAGAACCGCCTGGTGCTGTCCTCGTCCCGGAAGGGTAGGCTCCGAGTACCCGGAGCCCAGAAGTTCCCAGGTATGGTGATTAGATTCCAGAGATTCAGGATTCTCAGCTTTTCTCTTCAGATTTATAGTTATATTTATAATCCTGAGAAGCATCATATTTCATTTTTTTTTATATATTTTCCTTTTTTATTCACTTCAATTTGGGCCAACTTGTGGAGTTTGACCTTTAGTAGACAGCACTCACTTTTATTAGTGTGAGGGACAAACTTATAGTGACTTCACAATATTCTATGAATTATTTTTTTGCGCTTATTTGCACCTGTTTTGTTTAACGTTGATTATCTGTAGCTTTGTGATTTGGAAAAGCGGTGTAGCAGTACTGCAGACTTTGCATATACATTCTGTGTTAGTGATTCGGGGCTAAACACCTGCGCTGAGCTTCAGAATATTTTTTAGCGGCGGTTTCTGTTCTGTATGATATAATAGAGATGGAAGAGGAAGGTTTTTGTACGGCTCTGTATCACTGTGAGAGGGAAGTCATAACTCTGCTGACAGTAATAATCTGCTGCATCTTCTGCTTGCGCTCCGCTGATGGTTAAAGTGTAATCAGTTCCCGACCCGCTGCCGCTGAACCGCTCTGGGGTCCCGGTGTTTCTGCTGCTGGTATAATAGATCAGGGGCTTTGGGGGTTGTCCTGGTTTCTGTTGGTACCAGTGCAGGCTGCTGCTAATACCAGAACTGGCTTTACATGTCATGGTGACGCGTTCTCCTGGTGACACAGAGACAGAGTCTGGAGTCTGAGTCATCACAATCTGTCCACAGGATCCTGAGGGTTGTAAGAAATAATAATATTTCTTGATCTGTAGCAATCAGCTCAAATATAATAACATTTATTTATATTTTTAAGGAAACAAAGTATTTTTGAGATTATTTTATATACAATCCTGTAATAAGTATATATCCTTACCCTGAATATAAAGCAGAAGCCCCCACAGGAGAAAGCTCGGAGTGACCATCTTCATGTCTGTGGATTATCATATACAGGGTATAAGATTTCTCCTGTACAAGGAACCTTATATACAGTGACAGCTGAGATACTGAAATATGTAAATACAGGGGACATGCAAATGACATTGTTCTGCGTCACCAATCCCTTCTCTGTGATAAAGTCTTCCCAGCGCAGCGAGCGAGAGATGTAAGAGACGTGACATTTTATATTCACTTTTTTTTAGAATACTGGGAAACGATGCTTATAGTTTAGTTTAAATCTAGAATAGTTTATTAATATAGATACCCAATAAAATGCATGTTCTTCTTTTTATTTTCTACTGATTTTCTTTAAATACGGCTGATTTTCCAATATGTTGTTTTTTAATTTCTGTCTTCATGAATGTGACATCAAACTTACCCTTTCCTATTATTCACCTGAAATTAAACATTTTTCTTTATTGAAAAGCCCTGACCCCTTGGTGCATTTATCTAACATACAGGGTTGTACATAGAACGACAAATTAAAATTACCCTCAGACCCCTGTAGGGGGCAGTAAACACCGTATCACAGGGTAGACACATAGAATTTGATAGCAGATAAGAACTGTTTGGCCCGTCTAGTCTGCCTATTTTTCCTGATATAAAGACTTAGACCTTAATCAGTCCTCCCCCTTGTTTTAGATTCAGGAGTCATTTACCTATTGCAAGTATGTTTGAATCCACTCACTGTATTAGCTTGTACTCTGCTTCTTAAAGGCTGTTCCACTTATCTACCACCCTCTCAGTAATGTAAAACTCCCTAATGCAATAGGGATTGATTTTATGACAAAATGCCATAATTATGAATGAAACATGATCTAGGCTACAAATGTTTTTTTCTCTTTTTACTTCTGGTGCAAATGCATTTATAGGTTATGACAGATGTGATGATCCTTATTACCATTATGTCTGTGGATAAAGAGAGATGTAGTCCATAGGAGGTCATACGATTCATATTTTAAATTAAATATGCCACTGAACCAGGGCTGCAGAGGACTCTTTACCGTGTTCTCGGGTTGTTTCCGCCTGTTTCATCTTTCCCACAGGCGTATAATCACACCCTTATGTTTCTAGTCCCGTTGGATCCCCGTTTCCCTTGCCCTGTGCCTGACCAGGTCTTAGCTGTAATGCTCCGGAACTGTTTAGCGGCTAGGATCCATAGGAATGCTCGTTGACTTTAACCCTAAATATCTCGGATGCCCATGGCCCCACCAGAGCGCCCTTTTGTATATCTGCCAAGTGAGTGGTGGGGTACCAGCGAGAGGTGATTGGGAGCTCACTGGGAAACCCTGTTTTCTAGCATCTCCATTAGACCGAGGTTCAGCAACCGCGGCTATGGAGCCTCCATCCGTTTGTATTGCGGACTGTCCCGGGAAACTTTCGAACTGCTGCCATCCGGAGTCCCGACCACGGATCACGTCACTATCCATTGATACCCTGGGTTCTTTGCTCCCTTGGGATCACCCCCCGAAAAAAAGGTGACTCTGGGTTATGCGGGCATTTCTGTGTTTGGTGGTGGGATTGTGACGCGAGGCTGTCTGGACAGGGTATTGTTTAGTTAATGTGATTAAGCGCCTTATCAGATAGAGTGGTGTATATAAAGCTATGCTTTCCTTCAATAAAGTGCTCTTGTTTTCCACCTCAACATTGATTCTGTCTGATGGTTGGGGTGGGCTGCTATGACAACGTATTTTCCTTTTCACAGGGACTTTGATGACATCACATTCTAAATACATAGACATTAATATGTAGCTGTTCCCTCCTTTGTTGCTATAACAGCTTCCACTCTTCTAGGAAGGCCTCTCTGGATCCCAGTTAATGAGATCCTTAACCCAGAAATCTGTCCGGGGCTTCAAAATGTGCACAAAAAAGTACAGAAATAGAAATACTTGCCTAAAAAGAGATCTAAGTAATATATATGTATATGTAGCTTTATGAATCCTCAATATTTATACTTAAGCAAAGCATTTCTAAATAGCATTGATCACATTTCTGTTGTATGTTTATATTATTTATTTCAGCAGCACCCCAGAATCTGTATTTAAATGCTCACTTTCCTTTTAACTAACTGAAAAAGAACCCATCTGTAATGCTAAAAACGGGGCAACTGTCCAGGGCCCAACACTCTTCAGGGGTAGATATTCGCATGCGCTGTGATGTTGATGATGATGCGGTTGATGATCTTGTGGGAGCCAAAAAGTAGAAAATCTATGAAAGGCTCCTCTGACTCTGAACCCAACTCTTCGTAGATGTGTATTAGAACGCTGCATCTAGTCTCCTGTAATGGTTTTATACTTTTCTTCAATAAACATGGCTTTCTGCCTTCATGAATGTGACATTAAACTTACTTTTTTTCCTTTACTGAAAACACTATTTTACGTAAAAGCCCTGACACCCTTAGTAAATGTATCTAATACGCGGCTTCCAGCTGGAGTCTCGGTAGAAAAAACTCATTGCAATACTGTTAACAATAGTTTTTTTTGTCCTTTCATTTTCATATTAAATTATAGAGTATATAAGTGAGAATGGTTTCAGAGGAAAGCCCTAATTTTCCTGAAAAAAATAATTTATGTTTTGTGTTGGTACAATAAATGAGAGAAGAGGGAATAACAATGAAACCAAAATATATAGCAAAATACTGAGACCCTCTGTGTCTTCGAGTGGAAACTAATAAAACTGTATCCTTAAAGGGTTAAACATGCAAAAGTTCTGTATGAGGGAGAGAAGATGGCGACACCACCACACTACAGAAATATTTCACCTGTGATCGCTTGTAGTGAACTTACTCATAAGCTATATGGATGGCTCCAAGGTCTACGTTGCCAGCGAGGTTTAGATGGCAGGAAAGGGGTTAACGGCAGGGGCGGGCTGGGCCGGGGGGCAGGGGGGCCAGACGGACGACCGGCAGACGAGCATTCAATGCGGCTGCGGCCGCAAAGTTAAAAACTAAGCGGCCGCGAGCAGGATTGAATGCGGCCGTCATGCGTACCTGGCGGGGAGGGAGGGGGCGGTCCGCCCCGGCTGCCGCTCATCTGAGGGGTGCCACCATGCCGGCACGCCTTCAGAAACGATGCGCGCAGCAACTGTGGCTGTGCGCCGGGACTTGATGTCAAATCCCGGCGCACAACACTGAAGCCACGCCCACCGTCTTCCGCGCTCAGTGCACAGGACAGGAAGAAGAAGAAGAGGAGGAAAAGTGAGAGTGAAAGAAGAAAAGGTAGGAGAGAGTGGATTAGTAAGTGTGTGAGAGTGATGGGTGTTATGCTGAATGTAAGTGTGTGAGAGTGATGGGTGTTATGCTGAATGTAAGTGTGTGAGAGTGATGGGTGTTATGCTAAATGTAAGTGTGTGAGAGTGATGGGTGTTATGCTGAATGTAAGTGTGTGAGAGTGATGGGTGTTATGCCTAATGTAAGTGTGTGAGAGTGATGGGTGTTATGCTGAATGTAAGTGTGTGAGAGTGATGGGTGTTATGCTGAATGTTTGTGAATGAGGGTTTCAGATAGCATGGATGTGTAAGTGTTGGGGGATAGCTTGGCATAGGGAGTCCGTAATCACATTCCTTTCATGCCCAGATTCCAGCATGTAGTGGCTGCCTAGGCATGATAGGAGTGTGATTGCTGTTATAAATTATTTTTTGGTCCAACTTCGGTGTGTTAACACTTTTATTGGACAGAATAATCCAATGACAGTATTAATATACATATATATATATATATATATATATATATATATATATATATATAAATATATATATATAAATATATATATATATATATATATAATTGCAAACAGCAATCACACTCCTATCATGCTAAGTCAGCCAGCACATGCTAGAACCTAGGCATGATAGGATTGTGATTGTTGTTATATATATGTGTATATGATTTTTTTTGTCTAATTTTGGTGTTACTTTTAATAAAGTATTTTAAAGGTTTTTTTTTTTTTTTCAGTTTTGGCCAAGTGAATGCTGAATTTTTAGTTTCAGTCCAGAATTTTCATTTCGGTGCATCCCTACTATATACTATGCCAGTCACTAAAGTGGTAAGCCTACACCACATCAATGTTTGGCTTAGTATATAGTGATAGGGGTTGTCAGTGTCTGGCTCAATGTATAGGCACACATTGACGGTGGTGCTGCGTAATCCCTAAGTATATGATAACAATTTTGCTGTACCCCTGTCAATGTTTGCCTAACCATAGAAACTATGCAGTTTTAAAGTGTGTGTGTGTGTGGGGGGGGGGTGCCACATACAGGGTCTGCCACAGGTGCCAAATACTGTAGGTACGCCCCTGCATCATGCGGCTGTCAGACCCAACGGCCATGCCTCAGCTCCTCTTCCCACGTCTTAAAAGGGGTGTGATGAAGAGCTGAGGCATGCGGTGTGTGCACGCCGGCCACTTTAATTTCATTAGGCGCTGGTGGAGTGACTGCCGCACGACGGCCACTTTCAATGTCGCTCGCAGCCGCTTTGATGGTGCAATGGGCCAGTTGACTAGACTTGCCCCTCAGGCCTTAGGCTGCCAGCCCTCCCCTGGTTAACGGTAAGTGGAAATATATATTTGCACAGGTTACAGGCTGTCGGGGGCCAAGGGACAGATTTTTACTCCCAACCTTATATATTCCAATAAATGAATTGTTTTGCCAGCTTTATCACAACGTCAGTCATGTACAGTCAGTCAAGGTAACTCTTCAAATGAATGACTGCGGCGATTAAACCCCAGAGATTCGGGACTCTCAGCTTTTCTGTCCAGATTTATAGTTACATTGATTATCTGTTAGGTATATTTAGAAAAGTTTCAAAGAAAAGTAGCTTTGTGATTTGGAAAAGCTGTGTAGCAGTACTGCAGACTTTGCATATACATTCTGTGTTAGTGATTCGGGGCTAAACACCTGTGCTGAGCTTTAGAATATTTTTATCAGCGGTTTCTATTCTGTATGATATAATAGAGATGGAAGAGGAAGGTTTTTGTACGGCTCTGTATCACTGTGAGAGGGTAGCTGTAACCCTGCTGACAGTAATAATCTGCTGCATCTTCTGCTTGCGCTCCGCTGATGGTTAAAGTGTAATCAGTTCCCGACCCGCTGCCGCTGAACCGCTCTGGGGTCCCCGTGTATCTGTCGTCGGCATAATAGATCAGGGGCTTTGGGGGTTGTCCTGGTTTCTGTTGGTACCAGGCTACATAGTAGCTAATATCAGAACTGGCTTTACATGTCATGGTGACGCGTTCTCCTGGTGACACAGAGACAGAGTCTGGAGTCTGAGTCACCGCAATCTGTCCACAGGAGCCTGAGGGTTGTAAGAAATAATAATATCTCTTGATCTTTAGCAATCAGCTCAAATATAATAATGTTTATTTATATTTTTAAGGAAACAAAGTATTTTTGAGATTATTTTATATACAATCCTCTAATAAGTATACATCCTTACCCTGAATATAAAGCAGAAGCCCCCACAGGAGAAAGCTCGGAGTGACCATCTTCATGTCTGTGGATTATCATATACAGGGTATAAGATTTCTCCTGTACAAGGAACCTTATATACAGTGACAGCTGAGATACTGAAATATGTAAATACAGGGGACATGCAAATGACATTGTTCTGCGTCACCGATCCCTTCTCTGTGACAAACTCTTCCCAGCGCAGCGAGCGAAAGATGTAAGAGACGTGACGTTTTCCATTCACTTTTTTAGAATACTGGCAGACGTTGCTAGTTTAGAACTATTCCAAATCTAGAATAATTTTATCTTAATAAATACTCAACAAAAGCCTTTTTTTAATCTCTTAAAAAAATATGGCTTATTTTCCAATCTGTTGTTTTTTAAATTTCTGTCTTTACATGAATGTGGCATCAAACTTATCCTTTCTTGTTATTCACCTGAAATGAAAAAAAAATTTCTATATTTAAAAGCCCTGACCCCTTGGTGCATTTATCTAATATACGGGGTTGTACATAGAACGACAAATTAAAAAAAAAAACAGTAGGGGGCAGTAAACAGCTGCCTATCACAGGGTAGACACATAGAATTTGATAAAAGATAAGAACTGTTTGGCCCGTCTAGTCTGCCTGTTTTTCCTGATATAAAGACTTAATCAGTCTCTCGTCTTGTCTTAGATTCAGGAGCCATATAACCGTCCAATTTATGTTCCCTCACTGTATTAGCTTCTACTACTAATGTAAGGATTTTTTACTGGGTAGGGTGGTACATAAGTGGAATAAAGTTAATAAAGTAATGGGATTTAAATACCTATGATACATATTACTACCCTGAATCTTAGACGAGACCAAGGACTGAGTCTGTGAAGTAGGAGACAACGGGCAGACTAGATAGGTGAATGGTTCCTTTTCGCTTCAAAGTTAACATAGTTAACTATTACTAACCAGTAGCGTACCTAGCGGGGGGCGGTCCGCACCTGGTGCCGCTCATCAGGGGGGTGCCAACTTGCCGGCACCTGGCACCCCTCCAGAGACAGACAGTAATGTCTGCCGCTGGAGTAGCAGGCTCGCAAGGGAGCGGTATCGGAGGTCTTTAACGGACCTCCGGCTCCCTTGAGTGATTTTAAGCCGGTTCAAGGCTGTGCGCCGGGGTTTGTTGTCAGATCCCGGCGCATAACACTGAAGCCGCGCCCACCGCTGTCCGTGCCCTCTGAACCGGAAGAAGACAGAAGAACTGAAGAAGAGGAGCGAAGAGGAGTAAAAGGAGCTGTAAGGAGAAAAGAGGAAAGGTAGGAAAGCATTCAGTGAGAGTGACAGTGACAGTGAGAGTGGATTGGTATATGTGTGGATTGGTATATATGTGGATTAGTATATGTGTGGATTAGTATATGTGTGGATTGGTATATGTGTGGATTAGTATATGTGTGGATTAGTACATGTGTGGATTGGTATATGTGTGTATTGGTATATGTGTGGATTGGTATGTGTGTGAGAGTGATGGGTGTTATGCTGTACCATTTCCAATGTATTTTTCATTATACAATTATGCTCTAAAGTACATCATAACTCCCATCACTCTATAATGTTCCATACAGTGGCAGAGCTGGGAGACAGAGGCCTTGCACCCCCACCGCAGGACTCCTGAAAGGTAAGTGAACTTCAAAGAGGGAGAGGGTAGATAGTTAGGAGGGGGTAGATAGGGAGAAGGGAGTGAGACGGGGGACAGGGGGTAGATAGGGAGAAGGGAGTGAGTAGGGGTAGATAGGGCAGAAGGGAGTAAGAAGGGGTAGATAGGGCAATCATACTCCTATCATGCCAAGTCTGCGAGTACATCTGAGTATGACTGGGCATGATAGGAATGTGATTGCTGTTAACAATCATATATATATATATATATATATATATATATATATATATATATATATTGTTATTTAATTGTTTTGTCCTATTTCGGTGTGTTACTTACTTTAAATAAAAGTGTTAGATTTTTTTTTATGGTGGAGGGGGTCATATTTAGCCAGGTAAATGCTGCATTTTCGGTTTCAGTCCAGAATTCGTTTCGGTGCATCCCTACTACTAATGAAGTGGTAGGCCTACACCACATCAATGCTTGGCTTTGTATATAGTGATTGGGGTTATGCTGCACTATTGTCAATGCCTGGCTCAATGTATAGGGATTACGCTGTACCACCGTCAATGTGTGCCTCAGTATATAGTGATAGGTGTTATGCTGTACCACCGTCATTGTCTGCCTCAGTATATAGTGGTAGGTGTTATGCTGTACAACCGTCAATGTCTGCCTCAGTATATAGTGATAGGTGTTATGCTGTACCACCGTCAATGTCTGCCTCAGTATATAATGATGACAGTAATGCTGTACCACCTTCAGTGTCTGCGCCGGTATATAACGGTAGAAGCTATGCAGTTTTAAAGTGTGTGTGTGTGGGGGGGTGCCACATACAGGATCCGCCCCAGGTGTCAAATACTCTAGGTACGCCCCTGTTACTAACTGATCACTTTCAAACACTAATTATTGATCAGTCTCACCAATTAATGTCAGTTGCCTAAACTTATAATTTATAAGTAATCAGAATTTTATATTGTTTTAATTATTTTTATTTTTAAACTCTCCTGTTTAAGTTTCTAAAGCGCAAAGGATACAATGTAATACCGTATTTGCTCGATTATAAGACAACCCCCCAAAATCCGAATATTAATTTAGGAAAAAAAGAAAAGGCCTGAATATAAGATGACCCTATAGGAAAAAAGTTTTACCAGTAAATGTTAATTCATGTAAACTACGTAAACTATTTTTTTTAAATAAAAGCTATGATTGAGAAAAATATTTTGTTTTTGTTTGATTTTATTTTCCAGCCTGCCCCCACGGTTATGCACATCTGCCCCCAGGCTTGCCACTCTGCCCCAGAAATGCCTTATACCCCCTATATGCCACTGGGCGGGCCCCATGATATGCCTTTTAACCCTCTAAATATCACTGTGCCCCATGAGATGCCTTTTAATCCTCTATATGCCACTGTGCCCCATGATATGCCTTTTAACCGTCTAAATACCACTGTGCCCCATGATATGCCTTTTGACCCCCTATGTGCCACTCTGCCTCCAGGAATGCCTTATACCCCTATATGCCACACTGGCATTTAGGGGGTTAAAAGGCATTTTATGAGGCAGAGTGGCATATAGGGAGGTATAAGGCATTTCAGGAGGTAGAGTGGCGTACAGAGGGTTAAAAGGCATTTCTGGAGGCAGAGTGGCATTAAGGAGGTTAAAAGGCATTTCATAGAGCACTCTGCCTACAGAAATGCATTATGCCCCCCATTTAACACCCCCCCCAAACATACCGGTGCTTGTGATTCCCCGGTGTGTACTAGTCGGGGCAGCAGGTAGACGTCTACGCGATTCGCGTAGGCAACTTCCGCTGCAGCCGGAAGGAAGTGCGGTTAGCAGTGGGGGTTGTCTGCGTCCATTCTCTCTGATAGCCGGGGGAAGGTCTGCGTACCTAACCGCACCTCCTTCCGGCTGCAGCGGAAGTTGTCTACGCGAATCGCGTAGATGTCTACATGCTGCCCCGGCTACACACCGGAGAGTCAGAAGCACTGGTAAGTTTGGGGGGGGGATAACACAGAAGGATCCAGGTCCCCTGCAGCGCTGCGGGGGATCTGGATCTTAGTCTCATAGTCAGACAGATTTTGCCATCAGTTTATATACTTTTTCCTTCATACATCAAGTTAAACAGTCACACAATAAACTTCCCTCATACACATATAACACCCATATATACATATAACTCTCTCTAGTACACAGATGGTTTCCATTTTCTCCAGTTTTACCATTATTTGTTAACATTTCTCTTCTTTTCCTATGTTATATTGAAACATTTTTCCACCTACTGTAGACTTTCTCATATGTGCCAATGCGTAAGAGCTTCTATGTAACATTTCTTCTATGTCCCTGGTGGAATTAAGTTCCTTAATCACCTCAGTTATAAGCGGTATGGTTGTTGTTCTACATTTCCTAACTATAGCACATTTTGCTGCTACCAAAATAAATCATCACACCAACAGGGACTTTGATGACATTGGATTCTAAATACAGAGACATTATTTTGTAGTTGGTCCCCCCCCTTGCAGCTATAACACCAGTAACCTCCAAAATTGTGTGGAAATTCTTCACAGAAGAGTAGAGGTTTCCTGTGGGAATTTTAGGCCCTTCATCCAGTAGAGCATTTCCGAGTTGAGGCACTGGTGATGGGCGAGAAGGTCCAGCTCGCAATCTCCATACCAGTTCATCCCAAAGGTCTTCGATGGTGTTCAGATCAGGGCTTCGTGCCGATCATGTTCTTCCACACCAAACTCATCCAACTACGTCTTTATGAACTTTGTTTTGTGCGCTGGGGTGCAGTCATGCTGGAATAGAAAAGGGTCTTCCCCAAACTGTTCTTACAAAGATGGAAACTGAGTATTGTCCTAAATGTCTTGGGATGTCCGCTTCAGCATTTATATTTTTTGTATATTCTGTATGTGCAGTATTTTACTGGGAGGGTTAATATTGTAGCTAATTGTGTTATAGTCCCAAACACCTTAGGTTCTATGTTGGAACATTTTGAGGAGTTGTATGATATGTGGGATATCTATATGTGTGGACTATGATAGGCATGCCATTTTTGCTCTTAAAAAGTAATTTCTTTGGTGAAACCTGTTAGAATGAAGCGACATGCTGCTCTTGGAGGGTCTTGATCTTGTGGCTCATATCACGATGCTACAAGCACTGAGGTCACAGGCAGGTTGTAGAGGTAAATTTAAGAAAGCAGAAGACTCCAGCATAACAGTTTTACTTTCTTTATAATATTTGGTGCAAAAATATTTTCTATGTGTATTTTTTCCTTTTATTACGCCTGAGGACCCAATTATGTTATGATCTATACATATAATATAAGAAAGGCAGAGGAACAGAAATGAAGAAAACCTCCTTCTTATGTAAACTTTTTTTTAATTACATGTTTTACCGGATTTACTCGATTATAAGACGACCCCCCAAAGTTTGAATATTAATTTAGAAAAAAAGAAAAAGCTTTACTAGTAAATATTAATTCAAATGTAAACTATTTTTCATATTTAATAAAAACTATGACTGAGAAAAATGCATTTTTTATTTTCTTTGCCAACCTGCCCCCCAGTTATGCACATCTGCTCCCAGGCTTGCCACTCTGGCCCCCAGATAAGCCTTATATCTCCTTATATGCCACTCTGCCCCTCAGATATGCAACGCTGCCTCCCAGATAAGCCGTATGCCCCCTATATGCCACTGTGCCCCCCAGATATGCCTTATACCCCCTTATATGCCACTCTGCCTCACAGATAAGCCTTATACCCCCTATATGCCACTGTGCTACCAGATAAGCCTTATATCCCCCCTATATGCCACTCTCCCTCCCTGATATGCCACTCTGCCCCCAGAAGTGCCTTATCCCCCCCAGACTTACCAATGCATCCCCCATGCTTCAGACTCCCTGATGTCAAGTGGGGACAGCCAGTGAATGTCTGTGCGATGTGCGCATGCAACCTCTGCTTCTGCCGGCACTTCCACTGGGGCTTCTATGATGGAGCACAGGTCATGTCACGCCGGCACTCCGTCATAGAAGCCCCGGCAGAAGTGTCGGCACCAGCAGAGGTTGCCAGAGAGGAGGGGGATCTGCATCTTAGTCTTAAAGTCAGACCTCAATTTGAGGTCCGTTTATAAGACAACCTCAAATATAAGATGAGGGATAATTTTTAGAGCATTTGCTCTGAAAAAAAACCTTGTCTTATCTTCGAGCAAATACGGTAATTTGTTTGGTGCTGCTTTTTTGTGTTTAACACTAAATGTATTTTTACCTTTGATGGCAATCAGAACCAAATTTTATATGATCTATTATGTGTTATGAGTCTGCGATTGGGTTTATTTGGTCATGGTGTTAATGGGTTTAGCACATCTTTTGTTCAATGCCCAAAATGCTTATTTTCAGTTACAGAGGGGTATTTAAAATATGATTTGTTGTGATTTCTCAGCATGTTCCTCAAAGAAAACCAACTACTGGAAGTGGATAGCCAGTCTTATAATGACATAAGATCTAGTTATATTTAAAAAATTCTCCACATTGCCTTGCAAGCTGTCACATACCTTGCATCCATATATGATTCAACTTCAATATACATCACTTATAACTAGCATTATAAATATGCACAACTAAAAAAATATATGCCCCCAACATCAACGTAAATGCCCCAGACTTCGGTGCTGATATCAGTGGCTGGTGCTGTCCTCGTCCCTCAAGGGTAGGCTCCGGGTAGCCAGAACCCAGAAGTTCCCAGGTATGGTGATTAGATTCCAGAGATTCAGGATTCTCAGCTTTCCTCTTCAGATTTTTAGTTACATCGATAATCCTGGGAAGCATCATATTTCATTTTTTTATTTTATATATTTTCCTTTTTTATTCACTTCAATTTGGGCCAACTTTTGGAGTTTGACCTTTAGTAGACAGCACTCATTTTTATTAGTGTGAGGGATACACTTATAGTGACTTCACAATATTCTATAAATTATTTTGTTTGCGCTGTTTTGCACCTGTTTTGTTTAACGTTGATTATCTGTTAGTTATTTTTAGAAAAAATGTTTCAAAGAAAAGTCGCTTTGTGATTTGGAAAAGCTGTGTAACAGTACTGCAGACTTTGCATATACATTCTGTGTTAGTGATTCGGGGCTAAACACCTGCGCTGAGCTTTAGAATATTTTTATCAGCGGTTTCTATTCTGTATGATATAATAGAGATGGAAGAGGAAGGTTTTTGTACGGCTCTGTATCACTGTGAGAGGGGTGTAACCCTGCTGACAGTAATAATCTGCTGCATCTTCTGCTTGCGCTCCGCTGATGGTAAAAGTGAAATCGGTTCCAAAACCGCTGCCGCTGAACCGCTCTGGGGTCCCGGTGTATCTGCTGCTGGCATAATAGATCAGGAGCTTTGGGGGTTGTCCTGGTTTCTGTTGGTACCAGGCTAATGCCCTGCCAATACTAGAACTGGCTTTACATGTCATGGTGACGCGTTCTCCTGGTGACACAGAGACAGAGTCTGGAGTCTGAGTCATCACAATCTGTCCACAGGATCCTGAGGATTGTAAGAAATAATAATATCTCTTGATCTCTAGCAATCAGCTCAAATATTACATTTATTTATATTTTTAAGGAACCAAAGTATTATATAGATATTTTATATACAATCCTGTAATAAGTATACATCCTTACCCCGAATATAAAGCAGAAGCCCCCACAGGAGAAAGCTCTGAGTGACCATCTTCATGTCTGTGGATTATCATATACAGGGTATAAGATTTCTCCTGTACAAGGAACCTTATATACAGTGACAGCTGAGATACTGAAATATGTAAATACAGGGGACATGCAAATGACATTGTTCTGCGTGGCTGTTTTTCCAATATGTTGTTTTTTCATTTTCTGTCATCAAACTTACATTTTCCTATGTATCAGAAATGACAGACAAATAAAGTGATTTAACAAAGTATGCAATAAGATGTCACAATGTAGAACTAGAAAGTCAGAGGCTTAGATGTGATGTAAGGATTTTTTACTGGGTAGGGTGGTAGATAAGTGGAATAAACTTCCAGCAGAAGAGGCAGAGGTTAAATACATATTAGGTAGACATATTGCTATCCTGAATCTAAGAAGAGACCAAGAAGTATGAGGAAAGGGGCAGACTAGATAGGCGAATAGTTCTTATTCCCTTCAAAGTTTACGTTTCTATTGAATTGTGTTGTAATACTTGCATGTTTGTGAGGGCATATCTGTGCCGCAACTGTAACTGTTTCAGGCAAGGGCCTGCGAGTTGAATGAAAGCACAAATGGCCTAACCTGAAACATAAAATGTAGTTTAACCCCTTCACGACCAATGATGCACCAGGTACATCATGAAAAGATGTCCGTAAAGAACTAGTGACCTGGTGTGTCATAGGTTAAAAAATATTTCGTTTCATAGGTTAAAAAAAATTAAGTTTGTTAATCGGGAGGGCACAGGAGTTCCAGGCAGACTAGTAACAGAGACAGAGCCCCCCAACCTGGGGGAGCAATCATTTAAGTTTCCCCCATCACATCCCAGATGCAGAAGGCAGTTCCATGGAAAAATAATTACCTTTCTTGTGTCCCTGATCCTCCTTTACTGCATGATCACTCTATTCTCCATTCGCTGATTCTGCAGCATTAACACCAGGGAATAATCACAGTCAATTCTGTGTCTGTATGGAGCACCAGCATTAATAGTGTTAAAAAAGGGGGAAAAAATAACAATCTTCAGCAGCACTGACTTGGAAGTCAAACTGCTGCAGAGCCCATCAAGAGTAGACTGATCATTCCTGACCAATAGCAATCATCTGCTCATTTTGACAGCCACTTTCAGTTTCATGTTTTTCATTTTCAAAATGTACATGTAAAAAATAATAGGATAATAGTTAGTTTCCACTTCAAGGGATCCACATTACTTTTTTCCGTGATGTATCATGTTAAACAATGTACTTCCCACGTAGACGTGTAACACCCACATAGGAAACACAATACATATTCTAAAACTCTCTCTAGTACACAGACTATTTCTTAACAATTCTCTCTTATTTTCCTATGTTATGGTAAAGGTTTTCACAACTACTGCAGACTTTCTCATATGTGCCAATGTGTAAGAGCTTCTATGTAACATTTCTTCTATGTCCCTGATGGAATTAAGTTCCTTAATCATCTCAATTATAAGTGGTTTGGTTGCTTTTCTCCATTTCATAAACATAACAAATGCACCTGATCATCACACCATCAGGGACTTTTATGACATTGCATTTTAAATAGTTGGCCCCCCCTTTGTAGTTATAACAGCTTCCACTCTTCTGGGTAGAGTTTCCACAAGATTTTGGAGAGTTTCTGTGCCCATTCATCCAGTAGAGCGTTTGTGAGGTCAGGCGCTGATGTTCGACGAGACACCCGGCTCGCAATTTCCGTTCAAGTTCATCCCAAAGGTGTTGGATGGAGTTGAGGTCAGGGCTCTGTGCGGCCGGTCAAGTTCTTCCACATCTAGCTCATCCAACCATGTCTTTATAGACCTTGCTTTGTGCACTGGGGGGCACAGTCATGCTGGAATAGAAAAGGGTCTTCCCCAAACTAGTCCCACAAAGTTGGATGCATAGTATTGTCCAAAATAATTTGGTATGTCCCCTTCAGCATTTGTATTTTTTGTATATACTGTCTGTGTACAATTTTACTGGGAGGTTTAATATTGTAGCTCATTGTGTTATAGTCCCCATCAGCGGAGGTTTACCATTGGACTATACAATGATCGGCCATAACATTCTGACCGCTGACAGGTGAAGTGAACAACACTGATGATCTTAAAGTCTTAATGTCCTTTTAATTATGTTTTTTAATTTGTTTTGTGTTGCTCTTTATTGTTTATTGCTTTGGTGTCAACCAGAACTAAATTTTATATGATCTATTATGTGTTATGAGTCCATGATTGTGGTTATTTGGTCATGTTGTTAACAGGTTTAGCACATATTTAATGCTCAAAAGGCTTTTTTTTGAGTTAACGAGAGGTTTTTAAATGAGTAAATCAGTCTAATAACGGCATGCGATCTATTTATTTGGTGGGAAAAAGTCTCCACATTGCCTTGCAAGCTGTAACATACTTTGCATCATTATATGCTTCAACTTCATAAACATAACCGTTACTGTTACTCTCATTCAACTTGCACAATGACATCCCTTAAAAATGTACTAATAAATATGCACCACAAACAAATATACAGAGGGGGAGAGCCTAGAAAACATAAAAGGCATACATATTCAGATTCCCAGGTTGCTACTAAAAACATAATGTCCAATATATACACAAAACAAAGCAATAGGTCAGCACAAACCCCCACAGCCCCTACTATATCCCCACCTGTCCCTGCATTATCCTCCCTAGGCCCTGCCATGTAATCCCAGCCCCTGCCATGTTCCCATAAACCGCTGTTTCGTCTCCACCGGCACCAATAACACCCCCTACCTTTTTTCTGAGGGGGGCTGCATTCCCTCGTGGTCTGGTGTAGAAGCTGCTGCAGACCCAACGTGTCTGAATCGGAAGTGCTAGATATGACATCATCAAGTCTCATAGACTCATTCTTCTGCAAAGTGAGCTGGTAAAGGTAATATCTTCGCACCTGGCCCCTGGGGGACCCCACTCCCCCAGGGGCCAGGGGTCAGGTGTGAAGAAATTACCTTTGCCAGCTCACTTTGCCCTGGAGTGCACACTTGCTAATTGAGTGACTGGGTGTACTGCACTCACCTTAGCGCACTCCTCAACTGAGACCATAACTCACAGCACTCAGTCACACAATTCGTGTATCGCAGTCATACATGTTGAGGGATTACATTATACTTAAGCAAAACATTTCTAAATAGCATTGATCACATTTCTGTTGTATGTTTATATTATTTATTTCAGCAGCACCCCAGAATCTGTATTGATATGCTCGCTTTCCTTTTTTATTACAGGGAAAAAGAACCCATCTGTAATGCTAAAAACGGGGCAACTGTCCAGGGCCCAACACTCTTCAGGGGTAGATATTTGCATGCGCTGTGATGTTGATGATGATGCGGTTGGTGATCTTGTGGGAGCCAAAAAGTAGAAAATCTATGAAAGGCTCCTCTGACTCTGAACCCAACTCTTCGTAGATGTGTATTAGAACGCTGCATTTAGTCTCCCGCAATGGTTTTATACTTTTCCTCAATAAACATGGTTTTCTGCCTTCATGAATGTGACATTAAACTTACTTTTTTTCCTTTAATGAAAACCACTATTTTACGTGAAAGCCCTGACGCCCTTAGTAAATGTATCTAATACGCGGCTTCCAGCTTGAGTCTCGGTAGAAAGAACTCATTGCAATACTGTTAAAAATAGTTTTTTTGTCCTTTCATGTTCCTATTAAATTATAGAGTATATAAATGAGAATGGTTTCAGAGGAAAGCCCTAATTTTCCTGAAAAAAATAATTTTTCTGTGGGTACAATAAATGAGAGAAGGGGGAATAACAATGGAACCATAATATACAGCAAAATACCCTCTGTGTCTTTAAATGGAAACTAATGTAATAAAACTGTATCCTTAAAGGGTTAAACATGCAACAGTTCTGTATGAGGGAGGGAAGATGGCGACACCACCACACGACAGAAATATTTCACCTGTGATCGCTTGTAGTGAACTTACTCATAAGCTATATGGATGGCTGCAAGGTCTACGTTGCCAGCAAGGTTTAGATGGCAGGAAAGGGGTTAACGGTAAGTGGAAATATATATTTGCACAGGTTACAGGCTGTCGGGGGCCAAGGGGCAGATTTTTACTCGCAACCAGCTTATATATTCCAATAAATGAATTGTTTTGCCAGCTTTATCACGTCGTCAGTCATGTACGGTCAGCCAGGTTAACTCTTAAAATGAATGACTGCAGTGATTATACCCCAGAGATTCGGGACTCTCAGCTTTTCTGTCCAGATTTATAGTAACATTGATTATCTGTTAGGTATATTTAGAAAAGTTTTAAAGAAGAGTCGCTTTGTGATTTGGAAAAGCTGTGTAACAGTACTGCAGACTTTGCATATACATTCTGTGTTAGTGATTCGGGGCTAAACACCTGTGCTGAGCTTTAGAATATTTTTATCAGCGGTTTCTATTCTGTATGATATAATAGAGATGGAAGAGGAAGGTTTTTGTACGGCTCTGTATCACTGTGAGAGGGTAGCTGATACCCTGCTGACAGTAATAATCTGCTGCATCTTCTGCTTGCGCTCCGCTGATGGTTAAAGTGAAATCAGTTCCCGACCCGCTGCCGCTGAACCGCTCTGGGGTCCCGGTCTGTCTGCTGCTGGCACGATAGATCAGGAGCTTTGGGGGTTGTCCTGGTTTCTGTTGGTACCAGTTTAGGTAGTTGCCAATACCAGAACTGGCTTTACATGTCATGGTGACGCGTTCTCCTGGTGACACAGAGACAGAGTCTGGAGTCTGAGTCACCGCAATCTGTCCACAGGATCCTGAGGGTTGTAAAAAATAATAATATTTCTTGATCTCTAGCAATGAGCTCAAATATAATAACATTTATTTATATTGTTAAGGAAACAAAGTATTATTTATATTATTTTATATACAATCCTGTAATAAGTATACCTCCTTACCCTGAATATAAAGCAGAAGCCCCCACAGGAGAAAGCTCGGAGTGACCATCTTCATGTCTGTGGATTATCATATACAGGGTATAAGATTTCTCCTGTACAAGGAACCTTATATACAGTGACAGCTGAGATACTGAAATATGTAAATACAGGGGACATGCAAATGACATTGTTCTGCGTCACCGATCCCTTCTCTGTGACAAACTCTTCCCAGCGCAGTGAGCGAGAGATGTAAGAGACGTGACGTTTCCATTCACTTTTTTAGAATACTGGGAAATGATGCTTATAGTTTAGTTTAAATCTAGAATAGTTTATTAATATAGATACTCAATAAAATGCATGTTCTTCTTTTTATTTTCTCCTGATTTTCTTTAAATATGGCTGATTTTCCAATTTGTTGTTCTTTAATTCTGTCTTCATGAATGTGGCATCAAACTTACCTTTTCCTATTATTCACCTGAAATTAAAACATTTTTCTTTATTGAAAAGCCCTGACCCCTTGGTACATTTATCTCATAAATGGGGTTGTACATAGAACGACAAATAAAAATTACCCTCAAACCCCTGTAGGGGGCAGTAAACACCGTATCACAGGGTAGACACATAGAATTTGATAACAGATAAGAACTGTTTGGCCCATCTAGTCTGCCCATTTTTCCTGATATTAAGACTTAAACCTTAATCAATACTTCCTCTTATCTTAGCTTCAGGAGCCATATACCCGTCCAATGTATGTTTAAATTCCCTCACTATATAAGATTCTACCGGTTCTACTGGAAGGTTGTTCCACCTACCCACCACCCTCGTAGTAAAGTAAAACTTCCTAATACAATAGAGATTCATTTTATGAAAGAATGTCATCATTTTATGAATGAAACATGATTTTTTTTACCTCTGGTGCCGATGCATTTCCCGGTTACAGATGTGATGACGCTCTTTACCATTTTGGCTGTGGGTCATGTAGTCCACTGGAGGTCATCAGCTTCATTTTTTAAATAAAAAAATACAAAAAGTTTACTTATATCAATTGCTGATTGTTTTTTACACATTTTATTTATACATATGAGGGAAGGGGGCTTTGATATGTGTAAGGTGACAAATTTGTATTTTCTTCCCATTTATTGACACTCTAGAGAGGGTGAATGGTTTGCAGGATAAAAATTATTTGGAAAAAGGGATCCCAATACGTATTGCTTGGAGGAGGGACGAGAGGGGGATATGATAGACAAATATTTAAAGTGATTTTAACCCCTTAAGGACCAGGCAGTTTTTTTTATTTTTTTTATCCTTTGTTTTAACACTTTTGCAGTACTCGTGTTTAGATGTAATTTTCTCCTCACCCATTTAGTGAACCCACACAAGTTATAAATATATTGTTCAGGACAAGAAGGGCTTTTTTCAGATACAATTTTTTTGATCAAATCATCTAATCATAAATAAAAAATAAATAAAATATGATGAAAAATAAAAAAAACACTTTTATTAGAAAAATCTTTTACTCATCCAAAAAAACTAATTGAAAAAACTGCTAACCATAAAAAGCAGAACCCCCCACATTCATTTTTTCAATTAGACACCCCTTGGGTATCTGAAATGCTTTTATTTGAACTCTTTCAATGTCAAGATTTTTGGGAAGATACAGTGATTTTTTTTTTATTTTATTTTTAGCACTTGCTCATAATACGGTAATAAACTTTTTTTTAACATTTTGCTGGAACTGGATGGTTCCCCTGATGGTGACATCACTGCATAATTAGTTTTTAAATGTTACCATATTTTATTTTATTTTTTAGCTATTTTTATTTTTTTCCATTTTTTTTATTACTTTTAAAATATTTTAGTAATCACATTGTAATTAGAAAGCTGGGCTCTATTGACTTGCATGGTTCAATGCAGTACTTGTATTCAACCTACAAGGAGAGCCAGTGTTTTTCATGAGGGTCTGGAGAGACCCTCTGGCAAACTTTTACAACTTGATTATTTGCACGTCATGGGGTGGCAATTTGTCACTGAATACCTCGGCATTGTTGATCACCTCCTAAACTGACGCCCTGGGTAGTGGCCAGACTCATCCAACCATGTCTTTATGGCCCTTGTTTTGTGCGCTGGGGCGCAGTCATGCTGGAATAGAAAAGGGTCTTCCCCAAACTATTCTCACAAATTTGGAAACTGAGTATTGTCCTAAATGTCTTGGTATGGCCCCCTTCAGCATTTATATTTTTTGTATATTCTGTATGTGCAGTATTTGTCTGGGAGGGTTAATACTGTAGCTAATTGTGTTATAGTCCCAAACACCTTAGGTTCTATGTTGGAACATTTCTAGGAGTTGTATGATATGTGGGATATCTATATGTGTGGACTATGGTAGGCATGCCATTTTTGCTCTTAAAAAGCCATTTTTTTGGTGAAACCTGTTAGAATGAAGCGACATGCTGCTCTTGGAGGGTCTTGATCTTGAACAGTGGCTCATATCACGAGGGTTGAGGTCACAGGCAGGTGGCAGAGGTAGATTTAAGAAAGCCGAAGACTCCAGCATAACAGTTTTACTTTCTTTATAATATTTGGTGCATTAAAAATATAATTATGTTATGAACTAAACATATAATATAAGAAAAGGAGAGGAACATAAATGAAGAAAACCTAATTTTTTTGTAAAAAAAAATGTAATTATGTTTTTTTACCAGATTTGATAGATTATAAAATGACCCCTCCAAATTTGAATATTAATTTAGAAGAAAAGAAAAAGCTTTACTAGTAAATATTATTTCAAATGTAAACTATTTTTCATATTTAATAAAAAATATGAGTGAGAAAAAAGCATTTTTTGTTTTTATTTTCTTTGCCAACCTGCCCCCCCAGTTATGCACATCTGCTCCCAGGCTTGCCACTCTGGCCCCCTGATAAGCTTTATATCTCATTATATGCCACTCTGCCCCTCAGATATGCCACTGTGCTACCAGATAAGCCTTATATCCCCCTATATACCACTCTCCCTCCCTGATATGCCACTCTGCCCCCAGAAATGCCTTATATCCCCCATATTCCACTCTGCCCCCCCAGACTTACCAATACATCCCCAGACTTGTCACTCGTGCTTCAGACACCGTGGTGTCTAGTGGGGACAGCCAGTGGATGTCTGTGCGATGGGCGCATGCAACCTCCGCTTCTGCCGGCACTTCCACTGGGGCTTCTATGATGGAGCACGGGTCGTGTCACGCCGGCACTCCGTCATAGAAGCCCCGGCGGAAGTGTCGGCACCAGCAGAGGTTGCCAGAGAGGAGGGGGATCTGCATCTTAGTCTTAAAGTCAGAACTCGAATATAAGACGAGGGATAATTTTTAGAGCATTCGAGCAAATACGGTAATTTGTTTGGTGCTGCTTTTTTGTGTTTAACACTACATGTATTTATAGCTTTGGTGGCAATCAGAACCAAATTTTATATGATCTGTTATGAGTTATGAGTCTGCGATTGGGTTTATTTGGTCATGGTGTTAATGGGTTTAGCACATCTTTTGTTCAATGCCCAAAATGCTTATTTTCAGTTACAGAGGGGTATTTAACCCCTTAAGGACAATAGGGGTTCTAACTCGTAGTATATTGTGGGACAATGGCTCTTTTAACATTTTTTAGTGTTGCTGTTTAGCTGTGATTTTCTTCTTTCTCATTTTGTGCTCCCACTTCTTTAGATACCATTAGTTTTATCATATTATCTAATTTACTATAAAAAATGATAAAATATGGGTATTGTTTGTTAAAAAATTACTTTTTCTCACTTTTTTTCTCATCTGCAGAAACTAATGAAAAAACCTGCTAAATAGTTTCTACTATTTGTCCTGAGTTTAGAAATACCCAATGTTTTTATGTTTTTTTGCTTTTTTCTGCACGTTATGGGGCAATAAGTACAGGTAGCGTTTTGCTATTTCAAAACCATCTGGTAATTCTTCCCCCCATGTGCCATTTCGGGTATCTTTGAAGCTGGCCAATGCAATTTACCCCATCAAATCATATATTTTTAAAAACTAGACACCCCAAGGAAATGCTGGTATTTTAACCCTTTCTATGCACTGATTTTACCACCAGCCTTTGTCAAACTTTATGGTAGTAATTTTTTTTTGTATTTTCACACACGTTGTACTTCAGGTATGAATTTATCGCTCCTGGTATATGTCCGTGTCAAACAACACCCCAATATGTGTTCAGTAACATCTCCTGAACGCAGTGATACCCCCCATGCATGGGTTTGTTGGGTTATTTGTGAGGTAAAAGGCCGCCTTTGTGAGGTGTGTATTTTTTTGCCATTTAGACATCTGATCCTACTGCCCCCATGTCCCATATTTGGGACATCTTTGAACCCAGCCAATTCAATTTACCCCATCAAGTCATACATTTCATACAACTAGATACCCTATGGGCATTTATAATGCCAATATTTTAACTCTTTCCGTGCTGGAATTTTTGTGAAGATAAAGATTTGTAGGACTTGCTTATTAAAACCTTTTTGTTTTTGGTGACAGTGGGGATTTTTACATGTTACCATATGTTTTTAATTTTTGTAAAAAATTTTGAACAATAATTTAAAAAAAAATAAAAAAAAATGTTTTACTCTGATTAGTGAGCTGGGCTCCATTGACCTTGCATGGTTGGATGCAGTACCTGAGAGAGTTCTCAAGAGGGTCTGGACAGACCCTCTGTGAACTAATTTTCTATTGTTTTTTTTTTTTTTTTTTTTCAAGTCTCATTTATTTATAACAGTACAATGACAAGTAATACAGCAAGATGTCAGATAAAAGTACAAAGAGAACGTACATAAGAACCTCGGTACATAGTATACAAGCCACAAAAGTGGCAAAGTAAGTACATTACATTGGTGAGAGGAAGATACAGAACAATACGGTAGCCAGATATCAGCCATTGTAGCAGACCAGAGGGCTAAATGAGAAATGAGCAAGTAACCAAAGAACAACACGGTAAAAGAACAGGTAAAAGAACAGAACGGTAAAAGAACACTACCCCCAGGTTAGAAACCGTTCGAGGAGGGATGAGGTCCCTCAGACAACTGCAAAATTCAGATGGGAAAGCACAGTGAGCGAGAGAAGACAACCCCACAGTGTAATCCAAGGTAAATGCCCTGGAAGCGGGGGCATGAGAACCAAAGTAACAAAAGGAGGGAGAAGGCGAACAAAATAAGGGGAGAGGGAGAGGGAAGGCGGTACAGGCGGGCGGCTCGGCGATACAAAGAGAATGACAACAAGGTAAGTCATGGTAGGGCCAATGGAACGAGAGTACCAGCACAGGTATGAGTTGAGAAAAGGGACGGAGAGGACCATGGAGGCCAGGAGATCCGGAGCGTGTGTACGGCTCCCAGAACACAAATCAGGGGAGAGATGGGGGTTGGCAGCGTAGAATAGTGGTGAAACGGGGGGACAAGAGAAATTGGTTCCAGAGGAGCCACTTTAAATCGTTGTTGTAACCCCGGCCCTTGGCTGTGGAGACCAGATCCTCCATGTTGCAAATATACACTACTTGTCGAACCCAAGCCTCTATAGGAGGTTGGCGAGCCGAGCGCCAATATCTGGGAATAACGGTTCTGGCCGCATTAATGAGATGAAAGGAAAGCGAACGTTTGTATGAACCAAAGGATTGTGCAGTGTGTTGAAGCAGAACCAGCGCAGGGGTGAGCCGAAGGTCAGGATCACACACTTCCCTGATGACTTCCCCCACCCTGTCCCAGAAAGGCCGGATCAGCGAACATTCCCACCATATGTGAAGGTATGTACCCAGAGCCAGGTCGCACCTCCAACACATGGGCGAGACTTGAGGGAAAAAGCGGTGCAGGTCCACAGGCAGTCTGTACCACCTGGATAACAATTTGAAAGCAGTTTCCTGCGTCTTACTGGAAATGGAGCCCCTCTGCGTCAGAAGGACCATGGAATCCCATTCCTCCAGAGAGAAGGCTTGGTTTAGATCATGTTCCCACAATCGGAAGTAATAGGGCTTATCAGGAAGGCGCGACGTGACCAAGAGAGCGTATAACCTGGATAAAAGGTGAGCGGGTTCGTCAGTGGCCTCACATAGCGTCTCTAGTGGTGTAAGTGGCCTCTGAAAAGACGCGTCAGTGAGTAGTGGGGAAAGAAAGTGGCGCAATTGACAATAAAAAAAGGTCAGGAGAGGCGGGGGGGGTGGTCAACGTGCAAGGGCAGGCAGCGGACGGAGGCGTCCGTCAGCGACCACATGAGACAACCGAAGAACCCCAGACCCAGCTGGCAAGAGTGGTTTAATGGTAGGATTACGCAAGCCAGGAGGGAATTCTGGGTTATCCGTGATCGGGAACAGAGGACTAGGGAAAGGCAACACGGAGCCCTGAGAATGGAGCCGGGAGACCACTCGAAGGGTCGAGGAGACGGTAGGGTGGCGGGGCATGCAAGGGGTCCGGAATTGTTTCCGGATCCACGGGATAGCCGCGATATCGACCGAGAAGAGTGAGTTCTCGATCTGAATCCATGGCTTATTGGAGTGCAGAGTCCACTCCACCACCCTGCGGAGGTGAGATGAAACCCAATACTTTTCCAGGTCAGGTAAGCCCATGCCCCCTTGAAGACGTGGCCTGGAGAGATGGTGGTATGACAGACGTACTGGTTTCTTATCCCAGATGAATTTGGTAAACATTCTACGGCACGTTGCAAAAAATGACTTGGGGAGAAAAATCGGGAGCGATTGAAAAAGGTATAGGAATCGCGGCAAGATGTTCATTTTTATTATACCCATACGCCCGAACCAAGATACATGAGGGAAGGCCCATCGTCGGAGGTCCCCACGGACAGCGGATAACAAGGCATAATAGTTAAGAGAGGCCAGTTCACCGACATCCTTGGAGAGATAAATACCAAGATACTTGATGGATGTCAATTGCCAACGAAAAGGGAATTTACTTCTAAGCTGAATTTGCATGGAAGATGGGATGTTAAGACCAAGTATCTCCGACTTTTGCATATTTATTTTGAAATTGGAGACCTCGTGAAAGAGTTTTAAAGCGGCAACCACGTGATCCAGGGAAAGCAAAGGGTCAGATAAGGTAAATAAAATGTCGTCCGCATAGATGGAGATCTTATGAGAGACCCCCTCCACCTCAATACCTCTAATAGAGGTGTCGGCACGAATGGCGTTGGCCAATGGCTCCAAGGAGAGGATGAAGAGCAGGGGGGAAAGGGGACAACCCTGCCTGGTACCGTTGGAAATTATCACCGGCGCAGACAGAGTTCCGTTTACTCTAATCCTTGCAGTAGGATGAGCGTATAAGGAGGAGACTAAATTATAAAAAAGGGGACCCACACCCAATTTCCTGAGAACACCAAATAAAAAGGGCCAGGCCACCCTGTCAAATGCCTTCTCCGCGTCCGTGGAGACCAACAAAGAAGGGCCCCCCCGACAACGGATAAGGGTGAGGAGATCCAAGGCCCTTATAGTATTGTCCCTAGCCTCCCTCCCTGGGACAAACCCAACTTGGTCAAAGTGAATCAGGCCTGGAATAAGCGGTTGTAATCTGGTGGCTAAAATTTTCGCAAGGATCTTGAGGTCTGTGTTGATGAGTGAAATCGGGCGGTAATTGCCGCAGTGTTCCCTGTCTTTGTCAGGTTTCGGAATGACCGTGATGTGAGCAGAATTGCTATGAGGGTGGAGCGGAGTGCCCGCCGCGAGGGACCTAAACAAAGTGACCAGGTGCGGGCCGAGGACCGGCAGCAATTTCTTATAATATAGCGGGGTAAAGCCATCGGGCCCAGGACACTTCCCTGACGGCAGCGCCTTGAGAGCCGCGGCGACATCTGCCAGTTGAATGGGTGCGTCCAAAGCGGACCTATCCGCGACTGAAATACGTTTGTGGAGATGTTTCATTAAATAAGAATCTATAGACTGAGACATTGACGAAGGAGGCCCACCTGGCGGAGAGAGGTTGTAGAGGGAATGATAGTAGTGATAAAATGTCTCAGCTATTTTATCAGTGCGATGGTGGAGAGTACCCGAGGCGTCCCGGATTTTGGGGATAAAAGTGGAAGATCGTTTAGCCCTCAACGCCCTGGCCAATAACTTTCCAGGCTTGTTACCTAATTCGTAAAAGTAACTTTTGGTCAGTAAGAATTGTCTCCTAACTTTGTCATTTAACAGGGAGGCCAGAGAGATACGAAGCGATTGTATTTGTAAAAGGACATCAGGGGACCGAGTAGCCTTGTGTTGTGCGTCCAATCGAGCCAATTGTTGGGAGAGCGAGAGTATCCTAGCCCGTTCTAGTCTTTTTCGTTCAGTACCCATTCTAATAAGGTGGCCCCGGATGACAGTTTTGTGTGCTTCCCAAATGGTCGGGAAATCGACCTCGGGAGAAATATTGTCGTTAAAATAGAGTCGTAGGTGTTCAGTGAGGGAGGAGACGTTGTGGGGATTGTCAATTAGATTTTCATTAAGCCTCCAGGACCAAGTCCTAGAGGGCAAGGACGTGATATCCAGGGAGACGTGTATAGGAGCGTGATCACTAATTGTCGCCGTGCCGATTTCGGAAGAAAGAAGGGAACCTAAATTATGGTGAGATAAGAAAAAATAATCAATTCTAGTATGCCTGTCATGCACTGGTGAGTAGTACGTGTAGTCTAAGTCCGAGGGATGCTGGGCCCGCCACGTATCCGTCAGTTGATTTAATAAAAGGCGCCTTTTGATCGAATTAATACTGGAATAAGGGATGTGAGAGACCCGCGCCGAGCAATCAAGGAGTGGATTGAAGGTCATGTTAAAGTCCCCCCCCTAACAACGTCGCGCCTTCCTGAAAATCTGCCAAATGGTTCAGAACATGCTTAAAGAAGGTAATTTGGGATTTATTCGGGGCATAGACATTGACCAGAGTGAATTTTTGGGTACCTATGTAACATTTCAGGAAAATATATCGGCCCTCCGGATCCCTCCAGACCTCCAACGGCTGCAAGGGAACATCTTTATGAATCAGAATGGCTACCCCTTTCGTTTTGGAATTCGGGGAGTTGGCAAAAAAGGCCGATTGAAAGTATTTGTTAGAAAGGGAGGGGTGCTTAGATTGTAGAAAATGTGTTTCCTGAATAAACGCAATTTTTGTATGAAAGGTCTAATTTTCTATTGTTAACCCCTTAAGGACCGGGCTCATTTTTCGTTTTGTACCCTGTGGGACCGAGGCTGTTTTGACACTTTTGTGATGCTTGTGTTCAGCTGTAATTTTCTCCTCACCCATTTAGTGTACCCACATAAGTTATATATTGTTTTTTTCAGGACAAGATGGGCTTTCTTCAGATACCATTATTTTGATCGTATCATCTTATTTACTATAAAAAAAAATAAAAAAAACATGGTGGAAAATTGAAAAAAAACACATTTTATGACTTTTATTTGAAAAATCTTTTACTCACCTAAAAAAGCAAGTAAAAAAACTAGCTAAATAGATTCTACTACTTGTCCTGAGTTAAGAAATACCCAATGTTTTTATGTTTTTTTGCTGTTTTTTGTAAGTTATAGGGCAATAAGTACAAGCAGCGTTTTATGATTTCCAAATCTTTTTAAACAAATCTGGTCAGTCTGTCTCCATCTCCTCTTTGGAATATATTTGAAGCCGGTTAACTCAATTTAACCCATTCAAACCATACATTTTTGAAAACTAGACACCCCAGGGTATTCCAAATGCTGTTATTTTAACCCTTTCCATGCACCAATTATAGAACTACACTTTGTCAAACTTTGTAATAGTAATTTTTTTATTTTTTTTTTCACACAAATTGTACTTTAGTTATAGATATACAGGTTCTGGTATATGTCACTGTCAAACAACACCCCAATATGTGTTCAGGAACATCTCCTGTGTGCAGTGATACCCGACATGCATGGGTTTGTCAGGTTGTTTGAGATTTAAAATGCCACATTTGGGAAGTGCGCTTTTTTTCTCCATTTTGGACAGTCAGTACCTATGCCCTATCTTTGAGCTCAGCCACTCCAATTTACCCCATCAGCCATTTTTTTTTTATATTAGACACGCCTTGGGTATTTGAAGTGCTTTTATTTTAACTATTTGTTGAGATTTTTGAGAAATTTTAGCACTTGCTCAAAATAATAAACTTTATTTTTTAATTTTATTATTTTAATACTTTTTTTATTTATTTTTTTTACACATTTTGCTGGTACTGGATGGTTCATCTAGTGACATCACTGCATAATTATTTTTAAATGTTAGCACATTTTTTTTTATTTTTTTTATTCCATATTTTTTTTTTTTTTAATATTTTACTAATCACATAGTGATTAGAAAGCTGGGTTCCATTGACTTGCTTGGTTGAATGCAGTACCTGTATTCAACCTGCAAGTGGAGCCAGAGTTCTCTAGAGGGTCTGGAGACCATCTAGCGAACTCTTTCTTCTTTATTGTTTTTTTTCCCGGGCCGCCGCCATCTTGATGGCAAAGAACACCGGCAGCTGCGGCTGTGACCGCTCTCTGGAACGGTCACAGCTCATCCAAAGGTAAGTGTTTGGTGTCGCTGGATGCCTCCTGACATCCAGCGACACCATTTAAGTTTGGGAGGCGATCGCCTCCTAAACGCTTTTAAAACGGGCGTACAATGTATGGCGGCTGTTGACGCCCCGGGGAGCAATCACAAGGCTATCGGGGTAGGGGGTTGTGTTGCTACATGCCTCAATATCGAGGCATGTCAGCAACACAGTTTATGCTTAGGAATCAATTCCGATTGCTTCCTAAGCTGTTTTAGCCGGTCGATGCCGCGATCTTTGATGATCGGTGCGGCCATTTTTCTTCCGGGGGGGCTTTCCTCCCCGGATCCACGGTCAGCTTCCGTGGATGTTGCAAAGCCGCCGAACGCGGCGAAAATGCTGGCGATACAGCTATTTTACGGGCTTTGTCGTTAAGGGGTTAAAATATGATTTGTTGTGATTTCTCAGCATGTTCCTCAAAGAAAACCAACTACTGGAAGTGGATAGCCAGTCTTATAATGACATAAGATCTAGTTATATTTAAAAAAGTCTCCACATACCTTGCATCCATATATGCCTCAACTTCAATATACATCCCTTATAACTCTAATTATTATATTATGCACAAACATTATGCACAATAATTATAAATATGCACAACTAAAAAAATATATGCCCCCAACGTCAACGTAAATGCCCCAGACCTCGGTGCTGATATCAGTGGCCGGTTCTGTCCTCGTCCCGGAAGGGTAGGCTCCGGGTAGCCAGAACCCAGATGTTCCCAGGTATGGTGATTAGATTCCAGAGATTCAGGATTCTCAGCTTTTCTCTTCAGATTTTTAGTTACATTGATAATCCTGAGAAGCATCATATTTCATTTTTTTATTTTATATGTGCGCCACTTATTTTCTTTTTTATTTGCTTCTATTTGGGCCAACTTGGCAGCTCTCACTTTTATTAGTGTGAAGGACAAACTTATAGTGACTTCACAATATTCTATTCATTATTTTGTTTGCGCTGTTTTGCACCTGTTTTGTTTAACGTTGATTATCTGTTAGTTATTTTTAGAAAAAAATGCTTCAAAGAAAAGTAGCTTTGTGATTTGGAAAAGCTGTGTAGCAGTACTGCAGACTTTGCATATACATTCTGTGTTAGTGATTCGGGGCTAAACACCTGCGCTGAGCTTTAGAATATTTTTATCAGCGGTTTTTTTTCTGTATGATATAATAGAGATGGAAGAGGAAGGTTTTTGTACGGCTCTGTATCACTGTGAGAGGGTAGCTGTTATACTGCTGACAGTAATAATCTGCTGCATCTTCTGCTTGCGCTCCGCTGATGGTTAAAGTGAAATCAGTTCCTGACCCGCTGCCGCTGAACCGCTCTGGGGTCCCGGTGTGTCTGCTGCTGGCAGAATAGATCAGGAGCTTTGGAGGTTGTCCTGGTTTCTGTTGGTACCAGTGCAGGCTGCTGCTAATACCAGAACTGGCTTTACATGTCATGGTGACGCGTTCTCCTGGTGACACAGAGACAGAGTCTGGAGTCTGAGTCATCACAATCTGTCCACAGGATCCTGAGGGTTGTAAAAATTATATTTCTTGATCTCTAGCAATCAGCTCAAATATAATAACATTTATTTATATTTTTAATGAAACAAAGTATTTTTGAGATTATTTTATATACAATCCTGTAATAAGTAATACCTCCTTACCCTGAATATAAAGCAGAAGCCCCCACAGGAGAAAGCTCGGAGTGACCATCTTCATGTCTGTGGATTATCATATACAGGGTATAAGATTTCTCCTGTACAAGGAACCTTATATACAGTGACAGCTGAGATACTGAAATATGTAAATACAGGGGACATGCAAATGACATTGTTCTGGGTCACCGATCCCTTCTCTGTGACAAACTCTTCCCAGCGCAGCGAGCGAGAGATGTAAGAGACGTGACGTTTTCCATTCAGTTGTTTTTTAGAATACTGGGAAATGATGCTTGTAGTTTAGTTTAAATCTAGAATAGTTTATCAAACTTACCTTTTCCCATTTTTCACCTGAAATTAAAACATTTTTCTTTACTGAAAAGCCCTGACCCCTTGGTACATTTATCTAACATACAGGGTTGTACATAGAATGACAAATTAAAATTACCCCCAGACCCCAGTAGGGGGCAGTAAACACCGTATCACAGGGTAGACACATAGAATTTGATAGCAGATAAGAACTGTTTGGCCCATCTAGTCTGATATAAAGACTTAGACCTTAATCAGTCTTTTCTTGTCTTAGATTCAGGAGCCGTATACCCGTCCGATGTATGTTCCCTTACTGTATTAGCTTCTACTACTAATGTAAGGATTTTTTACTGGGTAGGGTGGTAGATAAGTGGAATAAAGTTCCAGTAGAAGGTGGAAGAGGTTAGCAAGGTAATTGGATTTAAATACCTATGAGACATATTGCTATCCTGAATCTTAGACGAGACCAAGGACTGAGTCTGTGAAGTAGGAGACAACGGGCAGACTAGATAGGTGAATGGTTCCTATTACTAACTGATCACTTTCAAACACTAATTATTGATCAGTCTCACCAATCAATGTCAGTTGCCCAAACTTATAATTTACAAGTAATCAGAATTTTTTATTTTTTTAAATTATTTTTATTTTTAAACTCTCCTGTTTCATTTTCTAAAGCGCAAAGGATACAATGTAATACCGAATTTGCTCGATTATCAGACGACCCCCCCAAAATCTGAATATTAATTTAGGAAAAAAAAGAAAAAGTCTGAATATAAGATGACCCTATAGGAAAAAAGTTTTACCAGTAAATGTTAATTCATGTAAACTATTTTTTTTAAATAAAGCTATGATTGAGAAAAATATTTTGTTTTTATTTGATTTTATTTTCCAACCTGCCCCCCCAGTTATGCACATCTGCCCCAGGCTTGCCACTCTGCCCCAGAAATGCCTTATGCCCTGTATATGCCACTGGGCGGGGCCCATGATATGCCTTTTAACCTTCTAAATACCACTGTGCCCCATGAGATGCCTTTTAACCCTCTAAATACCACTGTGCCCCATGATATGCCTTTTGACCCCATATGTGCCACTCTACCTCCAGAAATGCCTTATACCCCTATATGCCACTCTGGCATTTAGGGGGTTAAAAGGCATATTATGGAGCAGGGAGGTATAAGGCATTTCAGGAGATAGAGTGGCGTATAGAAGGTTTAAAAGCAATTTCTTGAGGCAGAGTGGCATTAAGGAGGTTAAAAGGCATTTCATAGAGCACTCTGCCTACAGAAATGCATTATGACCCCCATTTAACCCCCCCCAAAACTTACCGGTGCTTGTGATTCCCCGGTGTGTACTAGTCGGGGCAGCAGGTAGACGTCTACGTGAGTGGGGGTTGTCTGCGTCCATTCTCTCTGACAGCCAGGGAAGGTCTGCGCGATGGACGCAGACAAACTCCGCTGCTAACCGCACCTCCTTCCGGATGCAGCGGAAGTTGTCTACGCAAATCGTGTAGACGTCTAAATGCTGCCCCGGCTACACACCAGAGAGTCAGAAGCACCGGTAAGTTTGGGGGGGGCATAAGACAGGAGGATTCAGGTCCCCTGCAGCGCTGCGGGGGATCTGGATCTTAGTCTCATAGTCAGACCTATTTGAGGTCTGATTATAAGACGACCCCGATTATAAGACGAGGGGTATTTTTCAGAGCATTTGCTAATCGAGCAAATACGGTAATTAGTATGCACTTCAAGAGACGCACATTGCAAATTTTGCCATCAGTTTATATACTTTTTCCTTCATACATCAAGTTAAACAGTCATACAATAAACTTCCCTCATACACATATAACACCCACATAGGAAACAAGGAATCAGAATACATATTCTAGAACTCTCTCTAGTACACAGATGCTCTCCATTTTCTCCAGTTTGCCATTATTTGTTAACATTTCTCTCTTCTTTTCCTCAGTGGCGACTCTAGAAACAGTATATAGGGGGGGCACACAAGATACCACAGTCAAACTGGGGGGGGTGCATTAATAATTCCCACCATTAAATCATACCACTGAAAAAACACACATATATATATATATATATATATATATATATATATATATATACCGCTATATACCGTTGGAAAGGTGAGATAATTTCCTTTCCAACGGTATATGTTGGGGGTATGTAGCTGCTTAGATGCCTGAGATACAGGCATCTAAGCAGCATGCCCCCATACCACTTTAACTGACAATTGTCAGTTATTAATAAAGTTGCGCGGTGACGTCATCGCGTCATTGCGCGTGCCGTCACCGGCCGGATCGGGTGGCCCCGGTTATGCCCTTCAGTGTGAGGGGCAGATCGCCGGGGTAGGTGGTGATGGGGGTCCACAGACCTCCATCAAGGTAAGATAATGCTAGCGACGGCATGGTGCCATCGTTAGCACCTGACTGGGACTGCTAGCGACGGCACCATGCCATCGTTAGCAGTCAAGGGGACTGTCCTGGGTGGCTCCAAATTCGGCGGGGGGCAACAGGGGGGGCAAGGAATATCCTGGGGTGGCAATTGCCCCCCCTTGCCCCCCTGTAGCGACGCCACTGCTTTTCCTATGTTATATTGAAACATTTTTCCACCTACTGCAGGCTTTCTCATATGTGCCAATGCGTAAGAGCTTCTATATAACATTTCTTCTATATCCCTAGTGGAATTAAGTTCCTTAATCACCTCAGTTATAAGCAATATGGTTGTTCTTCTACATTTCCTAACTATAGCAAATTTTGCTGCTACCAAAATAAAGTCTTTAAGTATGCACCTGACCATCACACCAACAGGGACTTTGATGACATTGCATTCTAAATACAGAGACATTAATATCTAGTTGGTCCCTCCACTTGCAGCTGTAACACCAGTAACCTCCAAAATTGTGTGGAAATTATTCACAGAAGAGTAGAGGTTTGCTGTGGGAATTTTAGGCCCTTCATCCAGTAGAGCATTTCCGAGTTGAGGCACTGGTGTTGGACGAGAAGGTCCAGCTCGCAATCTCCATACCAGTTCATCCTAAAGGTGTTCGATGGTGTTGAGGTCAGGGCTCTGTGCCGATCATGTTCTTCCACACCAAACTCATCCAACCACGTCTTTATGAACTTTGTTTTGTGCGCTGGGGCGCAGTCATGCTGGAATAGAAAAGGGTCTTCCCCAAACTGTTCTTACAAAGATGGAAACTGAGTATTGTCCTAAATGTCTTGGGATGTCCGCTTCAGCATTTATATTTTTTGTATATTCTGTATTTGCAGTATTTGACTGGGAGGCTTAATACTGTAGCTAATTGTGTTATAGTCCCCAACACCTTAGGTTCCATGTTGGAACATTTCTAGGAGTTGTATGATATGTGGGATTTCTATATGTGTGGACTATGATAGGCATGCCATTTTTGCTCTTAAAAAGCCATTTCTTTGGTGAAACCTGTTAGAATGAAGCAACCTGCTACTCTTGGAGGGTCTTGATCTTGTGGCTTATATCACGATGCTACAAGCTCTGAGGTCACAGGCAGGTGGCAGAGGTAAATTTAAGAAAGCAGAAGACTCCAGCATAACAGTTTTACTTTCTTTATAATATTTGGTGCATTAAAAATATTTTCTATGTATATTTTTTCTTATTTTTATGCCTGAGGACCCAATTATGTTATGAACTATACATATAATATAAGAAAGGCAGAGGAACAGAAATGAAGAAAACCTCCTTCTTATGTAAACTTTTTTTTAATTACATGTTTTACCGGATTTACTCGATTATAAGACGACCCCCCAAAGTTTGAATATTAATTTAGAAAAAAAGAAAAAGCTTTACTAGTAAATATTATTTCAAATGTAAACTATTTTTCATATTTAATAAAAACTATGACTGAGAAAAATGCATTTTTTATTTTCTTTGCCAACCTGCCCCCCAGTTATGCACATCTGCTCCCAGGCTTGCCACTCTGGCCCCCAGATAAGCCTTATATCTCCTTATATGCCACTCTGCCCCTCAGATATGCAACGCTGCCTCCCAGATAAGCCGTATGCCCCCTATATGCCACTGTGCCCCCCAGATATGCCTTATACCCCCTTATATGCCACTCTGCCTCACAGATAAGCCTTATACCCCCTATATGCCACTGTGCCACCAGATAAGCCTTATATCCCCCTATATGCCACTCTCCCTCCCTGATATGCCACTCTGCCCCCAGAAGTGCCTTATCCCCCCCAGACTTACCAATGCATCCCCCATGCTTCAGACTCCCTGATGTCTAGTGGGGACAGCCAGTGAATGTCTGTGCGATGTGCGCATGCAACCTCCGCTTCTGCCGGCACTTCCACTGGGGCTTCTATGATGGAGCACAGGTCATGTCACGCCGGCACTCTGTCATAGAAGCCCCGGCGGAAGTGTCGGCACCAGCAGAGGTTGCCAGAGAGGAGGGAGATCTGCATCTTAGTCTTAAAGTCAGACCTCAATTTGAGGTCCGCTTATAAGACAACCTCAAATATAAGATGAGGGATAATTTTTAGAGCATTTGCTCTGAAAAAAAACCTTGTCTTATATTCGAGCAAATACGGTAATTTGTTTGGTGCTGCTTTTTTGTGTTTAACACTAAATGTATTTATACCTTTGATGGCAATCAGAACCAAATTTTATATGATCTATTATGTGTTATGAGTCCGCGATTGGGTTTATTTGGTCATGGTGTTAATGGGTTTAGCACATCTTTTGTTCAATGCCCAAAATGCTTATTTTCAGTTACAGAGGGGTATTTAAAATATGATTTGTTGTGATTTCTCAGCATGTTCCTCAAAGAAAACCAACTACTCGACGTGGATAGCCAGTCTTATAATGACATAAGATCTAGTTATATTTAAAAAATTCTCCACATTGCCTTGCAAGCTGTCACATATCTTGCATCCATATATGCTTCAACTTCAATATACATCCCTTATAACTAGCATTATAAATATGCACAACTAAAAAAATATATGCCCCCAACATCAACGTAAATGCCCCAGACTTCGGTGCTGATATCAGTGGCCGGTGCTGTCCTCGTGCCTCAAGGGTAGGCTCCGGGTAGCCAGAACCCAGATGTTCCCAGGTATGGTGATTAGATTCCAGAGATTCAGGATTCTCAGCTTTCCTCTTCAGATTTATAGTTACATTGATAATCCTGGGAAGCATCATATTTCATTTTTTTATTTTATATATTTTCCTTTTTTATTCACTCCAATTTGGGCCAACTTTTGGAGTTTGACCTTTAGTAGACAGCACTCATTTTTATTAGTGTGAGGGATACACTTATAGTGACTTCACAATATTCTACAAATATTTTGTTTGCGCTGTTTTGCACCTGTTTTGTTTAACGTTGATTATCTGTTAGTTATTTTTAGAAAAAATGTTTCAAAGAAAAGTAGCTTTGTGATTTGGAAAAGCTGTGTAGCAGTACTGCAGACTTTGCATATACATTCTGTGTTAGTGATTCG